>NC_064443.1:7878787-8181818 GCF_023343835.1 Lagopus muta | reverse complement strand
TGTATTTTCAACTAGCTGGAGTGGTAAAATTAATGGAATTCTGTTTAGTGGCTTCTGTTTTTGTTGTCTTTTAAAGTGAATGCTGCTTTTTCATTTTATAAATTGGACAACATTGAAATGCAGACATAAACGTACTGTTCCATTTAAACATTTAGTAAAAGGACAATACATGTGTGGCATAAGCTGTGTTTCTGAAGTAGGTTTGGTACTTTACAGTTGTACTATGGTAGCTCATGGTAGTTAAGTTGTGTAGCCTCAAGGCTTTAGTAAATAAAAATCCTTGTGGACTGGCTGGCACGGACATGTGGGAACAATCATCTTAGTTTCCAGTTGATGCAGGGAGGATTGCAGTTGTGCACAGTGAGCCATGAAAATAGTCCCACACTTGAAAAGGAGCTGGCAAAACAACTACTATGAATGATAGCACCTAGTTAAATAAGGATGTTAATATTCCTTAAGCATTTGAAAAAAAAAAAAAAAAAAAAAGTAGTTAATAAGAAGGCTGTCAGTTTAATTTAATTGAAATTCAAAATGTTCTCAAACACAGAATGCTCATTACCAGTTTTAGGACTTGATAAGTCAAATAATTGCAACAAAGTTCTCAATACCCACCTCCTTTGAAAAGTGTTCTTTTTAGATCTGTGGTCATGGTTAAAAATGTTGGTAAACTCTTGAGTTAGCTGACTGTGTTGCACTTCACACTTTCTGGTGTTACTTGCAATTAATTCTTTGATTCTTTTCCAGTGATTATTTTAACATTATGGCATTATAATTTAAATCTTAAATCTTCAAACAAAAATCTTCTGTGGGACTTTTCTTTCCCATATAGCATCATCTACTTTTCCACTGCTATAGCAGTAGTTGCATTGTTTCTATGTAATAATTTATAACACAATGATATTTTTAAAGATACACAGTTATGTGGCATTAAGTAACTTGAGTCTGTATGATTGCTTTTAGTTATCTGTTCTGTGAAATATAAACTTTGAATTGCACCCTGTGAAATGTACACACTTTCTACAGATCAATTTACATCATCTATATCTCTTTTTAATGTTAATTTTCATATTTTTGTGAAGGAAATGTGGGATATAGAGAAATAAGAATGTCAGGAGTTGCTGGTGGTGCAAATACACTTATTGGAGGTTTCTTGTTTTATCTGACCCTATTTTGCTAAATTATCCATTCCAATAGCTGTGATTTAAAATATATTTATGTATACGTGTGCATCCTGATGATTTTAGAAGGTATATTCTTTGCTTTATATCTGTCTCTTTGTTTTTAGAAGATTCTTGCTTGATAATAACTGTGAATATTTTCAGTGATGGCGCTCTGAGTTTTACAGAAGAGTGTGTGAGCCGTAGTTCTGTGCCAGAAGAAATAAAGATTTAGAAAACTAGGGAAAATGGTTTTAAATATGCAAATAAATATTTCTGATGCATTTGATGAAGGAATATGAAGGGAAAGGTTTTATTTTGCCCAATATTAATGATAATCTAAAGCTTCATAAGGAAAATTATACAGAATCCTTGAAAAAGGATTATGTACTGCAGAGGATGCTACTGCTAAAGAGCTCTGGGACAGGAACATCAGGGCTGGTGGAAAGAGCTTCTTGAACATCCTTCAAGACTGGGATGTCTACTGTGATCAGTGTTAGAAATGTGCTTACAATATCCAGGTACTGCGGAATTAAGTTCTAACAGGATACAAACAGGTTGTTCAGAGTGTTTTGAAAATTATGGTATTAGTGTAAATCTGGATCCAAAAGTAGATCAGAAGATAGAATAAAATGGGTGAGAACATTTTGGTAACTGCTTCTGCAGAAATTGCTTGGCTGGCTAGTTCAGCATAAGGAGTTAAATGAGCTTTGAAGAGGTACACTTTCAAACCTTAGTTCTGACATCTTTTAATGTATGTTCTTGATTTCTGAAGCTCAGTAATGAATTTCCTTTAAAATAGGCTGTTTTATAGTTATTCATGTATGGACTGTGAATGATCATTGCCTTTATTATCTTCTCTTCTGCTTCTGTCTGTAAGTGAAGTTTCACGCAGCCAAGATGCATGTCAGATACTATTACCAGAGTTTGGCTACAAACAGGCTCAAACAATTCTACAAATACTTCATTTATGAAAACTATTTTCACTCTCATGTCCTTCTGCTTTTGTCTTTGAAATTCTTCTTCAGGTCAAACACACAACAGCTGTTGCTTATCATTTTAAAGACTACTTACAGCTGCCCTACACTGTGAGATCAGACACAAGATGGGTATGGGGTAGGAAAGATTGAGGAGCTTGTAAATAAAAACAGTTCTGGATTGTGTTCACTGCATGCTTATTTTCCCCTCTAAGCTGTTTAAACTCTTGAACCTCCAAGAAAATATTTTGAATACTTTCCATTAGTTTAATTACTTCTATGCATCATTTAGCCATTTTTCTGTACACCATCAGAACAACACTGGATTCTGAAATTAATTATAGTATTCATAAATACCATAGCTGTCTTCCTATAATTCTTAGTTGAAATGAAAAGCATTATCTATTATATCTCTCCCCATTTCTACATACTTCTGCATAAACAATATTTTCCTTTTTTCCAAGTATTCATGTTGCCTTTGGTTGAATTTAAAACATTTTGTAACAACATGGGAGGAAGTTATTTCTATTCTAAAACATCAGTAGTGTTTTTTCAGTCATAAATCTGAAGGGACAGAGCATGACACATAGAAACATTCCTCACTGAGGGCATTGCAGTTGCCTTAAAACTTAGAAGAAAGAAAGAACTAAGGAGAAATTTTCTGTTAGAAAGCACTGCTACTACTACAAATAGAAATAAAGACTTTTTTTTTTTTTTTGTCTGTGGCTTGCATGGAAGATGGGTTTCTATTAGAAAGAGTTGTGTGGAGGTTTGTCTTTCATCTTTAAATTTAGATGTACTGTAATCATGTAAAAATCCCATCATGTTTTTTTTTTTTTTTTTTTTTTTTACGTGATCCCATCAGATCATGTAAAAATAAAGAAAACTTACAGGGCAAAGAAGGAAACTATAGAGGAACAAAATGATTGTATATATTTGATTTCCAGAATGCACTTCATCGATCTCTTATATTTTTTCAGAACTTCAATACATAACACAGTGCAGTCTTTTATTTGGTCATGCATTACATTGATTTTCAACCTGTACCTGTATTTTGCATATTGCTGTACTTCCACAGTCTTTTCTATCTTTGAATGTTTAAAACTAAACTCTTCTGCTTTATCACAGGAGTGGTAAGGTTCTTAAGATGAGAGTGTATGAGAATATTCTATTTTTAATTCTCTGTAGCGCCTCAACAGGTCTGTGTTATCTGAGGCACAATAACATTATCTTTTCCATTTCAAATTGTTTATTTCATTTTTGAAGCAACCGGGAATTTCAGTGTACTCTTTTGGCTAGAAAAAAAAAACAAACAATTTCTTCATTGACATACAGATGCTAAGATATTAAGAGGCTATTTCATTTGATAAGGTCATAATTGGTAAAATTACATTTCTCTTTTTTACATCTGAATATTTCTTTAAGCTGACTTTAATTTTTCTGTAAATAAGGTCATGGCTGACCTTTCAATATAAGGATTTATTTGCTTCCTTGTTTATTTTGAAACGTTGCCAGAAATTGAAAGCAAAAAATTCAGAGGAGTTAAATTTCTTTTATGCCATTTTAGGATTTTATGCATGATTTCATGAAGTTGTGGTAAATACAATAGTACATATCTAATACAGCTTGTAGGCTTATGTTTGCAACAGGCTGGAAACAATTGAGAGTAGTTTTCCTGAGCATAAACATAATGAAGCTCAGCGTGCCAAGTGTTAGGCCACAAATAAAGACAGGCTCATGTGTGGTCAACCTGCCCTCCATTTCTAGGAACAGTGTCATTTGAATGAATAGACTACATTTAAGTCAGACAGCAAATGTTTGCTAGACTTTACTTGTATACTCTGTTGATGCATGGTTGTTGCCCAGTCTTGCAGTTACACCCGTATACCAGTTATACCATAGACCAGCAGTCAACACTGGAGAAAACTTGGCAAAAAAAAAAAAAAGAAAAAAAAAAAAGAAAAAGAAAAAGATCTGGAGGTTTTGGTGGACCTAAAGTTAAAATGAGCCAGGAATGGGTGCTCATAGTAAAGAAGGCCATTAGCATCGTGGGTTACAATAGGAAAAGCATAGCCAGCAGGTCATGGGAGTTGGTCCTTCTTCTTTACTCAGTACTAGTGAGACAACTTCAGCAGAACTGTATCCTGGCTTTCCTCAGAAAAAAGATGTATGCATACAAATCCAACACAGGGACATGAAGATGATTGAGTTTGAAACACCTATTAAATAAGGAGAGGCTGAGAGAGCTGGATAACTTCAAGAAGGCTCAAGGAGGAGCTTATTAGTATGTATAAATTCCTGATTAGGTGGTTTCAAGAAGATAGAACCATGTTCTTGTCAGTGTTATCCTCTGAAAAGAAAAGAGGCAATGGACACAAATTTAAATACAGGAAATCCTGTTTAAACATAGGGAAATTCATGTTTTTTTTGTTTTTAAGCTGAGAGTTGTCAAGCCCAGAAGAAGATCTGTGGAGTTTCAATTATTGGACATATTCAGAGCAATCTGCTGTGGTTTGAGCAGGTGCATAGGACTGTGTGATCTTTAGAGGTCTTTACCACCTAAACTGTTCTGTGATTCTGTAAATTATGTTTCAAAATATGAGTTGAGTAATCTGCAATAGTGAGAGGAAGGTCTGGGCAAAATTGTCAACAGAAATAAATCTTCAGCTAGAAGATCTTCATGAGGTTGATATGCTTTGAAGTCTTATGAATGAATTATTTTCTATAATGAATATGCATACTTGAGGAGTCACTTTAGAGTGCTTGGCAAACATTTGTTAAATTATCTTTGTCATTTGCTTGTCATTATAGAAAGGCACTAAAAATAATGCAACTTATCCAAAGTTGTTGAAGCTAGCGGAAGAATTTAGAGTTAAATTTGATGTGATTTTTCAAGTTTGACCGGACAAATCAGGAATAAAATTGTCTCTCTATAACATACATTTCTGCTATTTCTAAATTTATAGGTATATCTACACCAATTATGAAAATGTGGCCAAACGTAACCCACTGGGACACGATAAGTACTTTATGTTCTGAGGTGGTAAATGCTTCTACTGCAAGCTGTTGTGACCTGCCTTAATCTCTTCATGAAGGGCTTGATTATGTCATTCTCTGCATCCATCTCCACATACTGTACTGAACTCCACAGCTACCTTGCAGGGAATGTAAATAAAGTCATGGTATAAAGTGAAGTTCAAGGCTCTCTTTCATAATTATTCATTTTCTGAGGAGAATCAACAATCACATGTTCATGGGAGTTGGCCACAAGGCAAAGAATTACAATGGAATTCAGATAAATTGTCTTGGATTTAACCCATCTAAGTAAAGGGTTCTTGCATCATGACTGAAGTAGTTTTACAGGACTAAAATGTAGAAGCAGTGATTAATGCAAAATGTAAAACAAAACAGTGATTTAAAATGTCAAATGTAGCATCTGAGAGGCAACTCAGAATGGCAGCTGTGAAGTGCCATACTGACAAATCAAAATAATAAATTCAAAATGTGTTATAATCCCTGTAATATAATCCAGATTATATGTTAGAGGGTAACAATTGTGCATTTTGTGTGCTAAAAGTTTGCTTTGCCTTTGGCCTGTTGCCTTAAAATATGTGCTACTACAGGTAGAGTATTGCTATATTCTAATATAGTCTATTTGTGTTAGAGTCAATCAATGTAAGTTTCTGTTCAAATGAAGATGCAAGTTTAAATCATAGTGAAAAACTGTAAGATGTATATTTCTTTTTTTTTATTTTTTGAGTAAGATACAGAACATTAAGGTACAAACATTTAGAGGGGAAAAAAAAAAGAAAAAAAAAAGGTGCTTGCTGTGGTAGAGCCTTAAAATGAGTGTGAGAGCATTTTAATACAAGTGATGAGAACCTCCTGGACATGATTGACTTAAATTAGCTTGATTGCTTTTTATGAATTGCAGCTGCACTACTTAGCATAAAAATGCAAAACATCCCAAAATCATTTGCCTTGCAGCATAGTAGATGGATGGTTTTACTTAGTCCTTAAGATGTTTCAAATGTTTATTCTACACAGATTCACTGAGAATGGATCCAGAACGTATCTAGTTACAGAGAATTAGTACAGATATTGTAAACTTTGAGAAAATTAATTAAGGAAAATACGCTTCTTTATGAATTACATATTTAGGATTTTAGTATTTTTGCTTTTAACTTTATTAGTAAGTTAAACAGTTCAAAGATATTTGTTATAGTGGCATAATCAGGTATCTGCTAATAAAAGCTAAAAGACAGACTAGAATTTTTTGAGTGATGTACAGTTGTCTCACCCAACAGTGACGTGCTTGAAAGAAAAATTCTGAAGCTATGTAACAATAAATGTCTTTAAGGGGAGAAAATTTTAGACCTGTGTTGTAGATTGCAACTCAGTTTTGAAATGGTAACCACAGAATGGTTGCTGTCTATCATTTAAAGGTTCACAGAATTGTAGGGGTTGGAAGGGACCTCCAGAGATCATCGAGTCCAACCCCCAGGTTGTGTTCTTTATACTGAGATTTGATTTCTGATGGACATTTATCACTCCTGCTTCTTTCCTTCTTTCCTGACTGTATTGCTTGTAAAGACAGGATTCTGTCTTTGTTTTAAAGCACTCTATTCTTCAGTGGCATAGTGATTTGTATAACATGTGACCTCCAGACTAATTGAGTGCTCCTTTGTCTTCCCTGGCTGCTGAATGTTATCTTGTTCGCAGGAAAAAGTTCATACATACATACATATATATATATATATATATATATATATATGGATATGAAACTTGCATCCTTTTCTGTTACTGTTTATAACTAGCAATTGTACTGAAGAAGAACCTTTTTTAGTTATGCCAAGTAATAATTTATATTAAAAAATGAGATTACCAGAAGTCCATCCATTTGGACACATTCAAGTGTTTTTGATCATGTCTATATACAACATCCAGTAAAGAAAATTTTACTTTTCTTTACCTTTTCTGTTTGGTCTTGCAGTCTAGTGCAGTGGTGACTGAGGGTAGAGGGTTATATTTCTTCTTGCATCAATAATGGAAAAGTTTAGAAAGTTTCAGTTACAGAGGCACTTAATTGCATCTGTGCTAGCTAATTTGCAGGCTGCAGAGTTTTTACTAAGGGTATAATATATGCAGGAAGGAGAAAGGCTGACTTTCCCATGATGTATTTTGTTTTCAGCAATGATGAGCTGATACACCTATGCATCAACAGATATGCTTTTCTAATGCAATCTTAAGTTGAATTTATGTTCAATAAGTTTGTAAGTGGTTGGTTTCATTCTCTAACTTCTAATTCTATACTTCCTTATTAAAGGAGTACTGGGAAATTAAATCCTCTGAACCATTGTTTTATACTCTTAATTACTTATACATTTTGCCATTTAATTGAACTGTGTGAAATGTTTGTCACTATATGGGATTATTTAGTGAAAGCCACTGGGTATTATGACAGTGATGACGGGAAATATTAGCAGTTCTTTAAAGTATCCTCTTTAACTTTGGAGGTTGGAAAAGTCATGGTTACTTTTTCCGTTTTATTTTTTGCTTCTTCTTAGGATAGTGTTATGTTACTCATAAGTAAGCACTGGTAAATATAATTAAATTAGCATCGGGCAGAGTCCTGGGTAGTTAATTTATGCTTGACTTTACATTAAGATTCATTCTTTATCTGTCATTTTCCTGTTGAAATGTATCTTTTCTCCAGTCTTTTGAAGGGAAAAGGGAGCAGGGTTCCACCCATGTGCAGAATAATCTGCCTGGAAAAAAAGATTACTTTCAAAATGCTTGCCAGACAAAGGAAAACAGATGAGGGATGATACTTCTTCGATTTATTTATTTATTTTTGGAATTTTCTCAAAAGACAGATTTATAAGGCTCCAAGTAATTGTCAACTGTCAGAAACTGGAAAGTGAATTTTCAGACTAATATGTAGTTTCCATGGTTAGTAGATCTTCTCTCATGTAGCTCCTACTTCAGAGTTAAATTTTGTATAGTGTTTTTAGCCGTAATGCTTGTTTACACATGCTTACATGAATATACATACATATGTAATTAATCTGTAGACTAAAATGAATATTAAGGCAAATTATGCAATAAATATTTTTTATAAACTCTCTTGCAGAGATTTATATAACTTTCTCTGATATATTAGCAAAATCTTCTCTACAGTCCCACATATTTTCTTATTTAAGGGTAACCTCAGTTCAAAGGATTAAAATCCTGTTGTATTCAAAAAGCAGGAATTCTGGTGACATTCTATTTGGAACAAAACAGTAACTCTAAGTTTGCAGCTGCATGGTAAGCATAAGATTTAAAATTGGATTATAAGACTTAATTTCCCAGATTTGATAGCAGGCTTAAAAATAGTGAAAACCTACTTGTAACTGAAGTGAAAATATTATCCTGAATATCTCCCTTTGAATTTGCTGTAAAGAGATTTAGACTAGATTCAGAATTTTTCTTTGATACAAGTGCTTGTCTTGTAAACAAAGAAAACACATTGTGTCTAATCTAGCTATAGCTAGTAAAGCATTTGATGCCATATCATGTTGGAAATTATGGAAGTTAGAGAAAATTGAGGTTTATCCAAGAATGGTTTGGTGAAATGTTAGCTACTGGGTAAACAGTTTAGATAGTGTGGTAGGAGAAAATTACTGTGGAAGTATTCTTTGGAAGCCTGTCAAGACCTAATGTTGCAGTAAGGCTTACTTAATATTTTTGCTACATAACTCACTAAACTTTGGAAGCACACTCACAAGATCTCAAAGTGGAGATCTCAGAGATACATCATACTGGAACCAGTAGTAATGCTAAGGAGATTAAGATGATCTTGAATTCTGGAGTGATATAAATAGATGAGATGTGCAAAGTTCAAGGTTTATGCCCTTTAGGATTGAAAGCTAAAACTTCTGTAATGTAAATGTCGAGGTAAAGGTAGTAACAGCTTTGCTGGATATCCTGAGGAGGTTGGATGTCCCAGTGACCATCATTTTTGTCACAACTAACTGATAATTTTGAAGACCCTTTGTAGCATTGTTCTGTGAAGCATTTTGTATGGCTGATAGAGTTATAAATTTTATTCTTAGGTATTTTATATGAAACAGTTTTTGCTGGATTCCCTCAAGTACTGAGATATCAGGAACAAATAGTTTGCTTTGTCATTGTTTTGCTGTTGCTAAATCACTCTCCCTCCTCAATGTTTTGTTTTGTCTTCATTCTCATATACAGTAGTAGTTATGTTTTGGCCACATATTTTTTCCTTGAACTAGAACCAAAATCTGTAATGCCTCTGCAGGATGTAGAGGTCCACATTTTACAGGACTGGGATTATTGCTCTGTGACAGTTTGGTTGTATTTGGTATATATTAGCCACATTTTTGTTTCATATTATGAGCGCTATAAGATGAGAGAGGTTCCTTGAAGAGAGATGGGAAAGGAGGGAAGATTTCTGTCAAGCTATTTCACTGTTGTTTAATGACTTTTCCATTCAAGTTCTTATGCAGCACAGGATCAAGCATGGCTTTGTGGTTCATGAAGTCGCTCTGTTTGAAATCTAATAACATTTGCATGTAATCCAGTATCATCTTAGACATTTTGGAGAAGGAAAGAATGTGATGGTATCCAGGAATTTATGGTTAAGGGCTCTTGAGTTTCTTGTACTGTGAAGAATCAGAGTTGGCTTTTATTTTCATTGAAAATTGATGTTTGGTCGAGGATTATCTTTTCTGCATTTATTTATTGAATCAAGTTTTCCAGTTGAGGATTATTTTTTTTCATTTGTTTATTTAGTTACAGTACGTCGGCTGTCATTGTTGGCTCTTGAAGGTATCAGGTCATTCTCTGAAATTAGTTTCAAAGTTATGTCATTGCTGGTTTGTTTTGTGGAAATACCCCTTACATATCTGACAGTGTAAGACCACTTTTGTGATAGTTTGTTTTCATATCTAACTTTACATAGTTTGTTTAATATTAACACTATTAAGAAAGCAGCAAATATCAGTTTTCCTGCTATTCTGTCCTGAGAAACAGTTTGTGTCCCAGATGGAATATGATTGTAGTAAATCTGCAGCTTCCAGCTCCGTTTTAAATGCAAGATTGTATCATGAAATGCTTGCTGGGAGATTATCTAGCAGACTGGAATTAGTATAAACATTTCACAGATTTACCTCTACTGCTATGTTAGGAAGCCCACAACTTAAGTTTACTCATTTGAATTCATTCCAGTATATCTTTTTTCTTTTAATTTTCCATGCAACCTGTACTACAGACACTGTATTTATACGAAGGATGTTGTTGCTTTTATGTCCCTCATTAAAAAAGTAGCCCTTAAAAACACCACAGTAGGTAACAATTTTTATTCTTGATTGATTTGAAACTTATACTTTTGAAGTTGGCCCCTAACTCAAATCAACCTACCATTTGCAGAAAGCATAAGAATTTTTCTGTAAATAGAGTTCATTTTGCCTTTGCTTGAAACAAGATGTTGTCTGAGAATGGTATGTGAACTTTGCTATTTAAATAACCACTTATTGCTGCAATCCTCAGTAGCTTAGAATGCACTTGCTGTCATTTTAAAAATCTTGTCAATATCTTGTGGACTCTTTTACCAAGATACTGCATAACAAAGTAGTCTTTTTTAGGGTCCAATTAGGAAACTTTCTATCCCCCCCTTTCCTTTTTCTTTTAATTAGTTTTAATATCATTCATTAATTATTACATCTGTCAAATGGTTTTGAAGATATGTTTCTGCACTGTGTAAGGAACTTAAGATTTCATAACTTCTAGTTTTATTTCTAGAAATATGTAATCAAATTATCTAATCTGTCTCAGTTTTTGTTTTAGAAGACCTGACTTCTGAATTCCAGAAATTTGTGTCCTTGGTCTGATTGAACAAAGAATGTAAGATAGGATTTCATTTTTGCAGTTGATTTGTAACTTCTCTGCTAGCACATGTATCTTTTTATATTTAATGTCTAGGACAGAGCTGAGCCAGCTAGGGTTTTTAGTGATTTTTGTCCTTTTATCTTTTTAAAGCCTCACTGTGGGAGGATTTGGCTGGGTACTACCAGCTTTAGAAGATATCTGTAAAAATGAAGAACATGCCAGACATTGACAAACTGTATCTTTAGTGAAGTTTTTAACCTTGAGAAGTATTTTTTGGGCAAGTAACAGAAAAACCAAAATGGATCTACTAATTTATATGTAAACTCTTCAGAGTGCTACTAGTGAAATGCCAAATATTCCACATCATCTTTTCGTCCATGGATTTGAGGAAAGTGTCTTCTTGCCTCCTATTTCCAGTTATTTCTTATATCTTTCTCTTGTTGGAAACAAACTGCCTCTCACAAATTGAAGTTTTCATAATCTCTTAGCTAATCTTACATATCACAATATCCAAAATTTCACACTGATGTCTTATACATCTTAGAGATGTATTGAATATATATGTATGAACTAGATGATGGATGCATGCCTTATTGTACATCACCTGTGAAGGAAGGTAATGTGTGGGGTTCACTAGCTGTGTTTGTGCAGCAAACCCAGCATGATATTCTGCCTTTCTGTTTATGCACAGATCACACGTGCAATAGATTTTTATTAGACTTGCTCATGGATCTGACTCATCGCAGGGGCCCTCGCTATAAGAGGTTCACTCTTCTTTCCTGGGCTCAGTTCCCCATGCACTGCTGCAGGTCCCAGTCCTAAGGAAAGTGCAGAGCTTCAGATTGGACTGGCAGGCTTGCAAGAGGCATTCTGCTCCCTGCTGTGTGTCATCCCTGCATCTAGACACACCAGCAGACTTACGTAGAAATACAGACTAGCTGAGATGGTGTTTCTTCACTTGAAATATCCGAGACAGCTTATAAAAAATCAGACATTTTTTAATCGAAGAGATTACAGGCAGTTAGAAGCACATACAGTCTTGAGACAAATGCAGCAGTTTCCAGGGAAAAGCCTATGACCTGGGCTCTGAGAGAACATGGGCTGGGCAGGAGAGATACAAAAGCCAAAATGGCATACTTCTTGAAGAAAACACTGTTAAATTTAAAGTAAACAATGTATGTTCAGCTTATTATTTTAACCTTCTTCTCTGTTCTCTGTGTTATTATGAATAAATGAAAAATATTGCCCAAGCTGTTTTATGTCACTGTATTTATGAGCTGGCCATATATTCTGGAAGATAAGCCTGTAGCCAAGCCTGTAGCCAGCTGGACTTACCGATGAAGGAATATTTGATAAACAGGTGGGTGACATAAGCAGGTGTTCCAGAGCAAGGTGAATCATGACTTTCTTCTCTGAGATATGTGAAAGTGAGAGAGGGAGTGAGGTCAAGTGTACAGCTCTCATCCTTGCAAGCTAACATGGACTCTAGTTCGATTGAGGAGCTTTAACTGTTGGCAGCTTCTTTGTTTGAATGTCCTGAGACATAAACTTCAGTGTGCTTTTCAAAAATCACTCTTACTGCTATGTCAGCTATTTGCAAGAATTGACTTTTACTATTAAGAAAAAATTAAACTGAGAGAAGCAATTGATATAAAAATTTGATTTTTATCATATATGAAATGAGCAAATATTTACTGTTGTTTTTAATATTATCATGGAATTCAGTACATTTTTTCATGAAGCAGTCAGAGTGCATTGGCTTGACTTTTAAAAAAAAAAAGCATATTATGGCCTTTTAATTCACTTTCTATTAATCTCTTAAAGTATAATAAAATTTGAATGTTATTGGAGACAAATTTCAAAAGTTAAAAAGCTACTTGGATTGATAGTTTTGTAAATTGGTTTTAAGTATTTTGAATTTATAACTATCATAATGTTGCTAAATAACATTGACTCTGGAATGTCTGACTTCCTTTCACGGTAATTCAAAAATATTATGACAGCCATAGTTTTATAGTGAGCATAAAATCAGTGAGGTAAGTTCAGTGAGGTAAGGTTAGTGTTGGAAGTTTTATTAACAAAAACTTTAAGTATTAGCACATGAGTTACAATTCCCATGTGTTTTTCAAAATTTGCTGGAACTGAACTAAATATTAAATTCTGAACTTCGGACTACTTGCTTTAAACCTAATTTTTGTGGCAAGGATAGGCGAAGATTTAATTGAAGAAAACAGCTATTAAGCAGTTGACTGCATTGAAAAGCCACACACAATCAGAATTCCTTGTGGCATACAGTACTCCACAAGGATGGGTTTCAAACTACCAGAGGGAACCATTCTTATCTTGACTGCACTTTGTTGCAGCTAAGACCTTTTCTGGTTTGTCTAATACTGATTTGTATTACTATTTTACTCTTTTAAAGTAGGCTGTATCTGGACCAGTGAGGATAAAAAGAAAATTAATTAAAAAAAAAAAAATCAAAAACCAGTGATTGATTAGTAGAGACTGTGACAGACAGCTGTCAGGAGGGAGGCCAGGATTTTTTGGACCACCTGGATGCCATCTTTTGAGGAGTAGGTAAAGGAGGATAAGTGATGGATGCATCATGCCAGCAAGTAGTTGTCCCATACTTGCTTGTAGGAATTGAAAGAGCTTGTGACACCATGGGGGACAGTGGTTTGAGATGCTATGAGTTTGTTCTGATGAGAATAGGTATCCCCATCTTGTGTTATAAACCACTCTATGATGTTGCTCACTGTGTCCTGAACAGCTTGAATGTGCTCAGCTGCTTTATGCTACTTCCCATTTGTCAGCTCTTAGATACAACGCAGTGAAAAGAAGACAGACAAACAGGTTCTTTTGCCAGTGAGCAGGCTAGGTGTGCTCAAGAAGCTGGGGGGAACACAGCGTGGACAGCTGGCCCAGGCTGACCAAAGGGACATTGCATCCATAGCATCATGCTCAGATATTAGAGGAGGAAGGATAGGATGTTTGGAGTGATAGCATCTGTCTTCCCAAGAAACCGCTACTTGTGTTGAATGCTACTTTCCTGGGGGTGCCTCAACATCTGCCTGCTGATGGGAAGCAGTGAAGGAACTGCTTGTTTTGCTTTGCCAGCATGCACAACTTTTGCTTTAGCTAGTATGGTGTCTTTATCTCAACCCGTGGGTTCTGACACTTTTACCTTCCTGATTCTGTCCCCAGTCTCACCTGGAGAGTGTTGTGTGGTGCTGAGCTGCCTGCTGGGCTAAACTTCATGAAATAATGCGTAAAAGTGTGGTTTTCCACTAATAAGGAAAAAAGCTAGTTAACTCACTCAAGTTTCAATTTGGAATAAGAAAGTGGTAGGCATATTAACCATATAGAATTCAGGTGTCTGTACTGTCAAGATACCAGTACATTCTATTGCCCCGTGTAAATAGAAATGTACAGATACAAGTACTAAGATCTTTAATAGTTGTTTTTCTGATTAACTGAAGTTATCTCTTTAAGGAGAACTGCATAATATGGTAGAGTAGTACACAATCATGTCAGCAACACCATAGAGCCTGGAGTGGTCATCACAAAGGGAGAAAATAATAGTACGAAAGGGCAAAGAATCATAGAATGGCCTGTGTTGAAAAGTACCACAATGATCATCTAGTTTCAACCCCCTGCTATGTGCAGGGTTGCCAACCACCAGACCAGGCTGCCCAGAGCCACATCCAACGAGGCCTTGAATACCTCCAGGGATGGGGCATCCACAACCTCCTTGGGAAACCTGTTCCAGTGGAAGAAGAAGAGCTCTGGGGGAAAGCAAATATAGTGTGTGCTGGAACAGAAATGGGATTAGGAGGGAGAGAGACAATGCATTGCAGTTTGCTTTTTCTATTACCTCAGGTGTGGTACTGCAGTGTACTTGGTGCTTAACTAGTAGCTTCAGATTTACTTTAATTAAAAAAGTAATACAACCAAACTTTTGCTTTAAATATATTCATACAATAAAGATTTCTAACAGTAAAACACATTAGTGCTTCTTCACATTTTACTTCCTCATGGAACTCTAAAACCACTTTCATAAATGATGTATATATGGCATATAAGTTACACAGTTAACAGTAAGGGACTTCAAGAAATAGACGTCACTACTGGAGCTGGTTATGAGTGGCGGGTGATGACATGAAGATTTATAAGGTTTGACTTCGAATTTGGCAATTTTTAGTACTTTCATGAACTTTTCTTAGCATAGCCCAGTTTTGAAGTTTTTGTATATTTCTAGAGCAAGTGACAGAGTTTATTGTATTAAATAGTTTAAATAAGTAGTTGCTGAGCAAAAATAACTTAGACAAAATTAAAAAGCAATTTACTTGGACAGAAGTCTTTGAAATACTTTATGTGCTAGCTATCAGATCTGCTTTTGCTTTATTTTTCTGGAAAATGATGGTATTCTTCAGATTGCCAAGTTTTACTAGTAAATGTACTGCCAAATCTTGGGAAAAATAAGTCAAGGACTCTTAAAATTACATAGTGTTGAGTGAAAAGCCAAAGAGAAGGTTTTTTGTATACCAGAAATCCTTATTCTTTCAAATATAAATATATATATCTGATGCTGTGGAGTGACCTGTATTTAATTTCCTTTCAGGTTGTTTAAAATGCTACAGACATAAAAGAAGGAGTAACAAAAGTGGCAGACATTTCTCCTAGTGTACAGGCACGCTCTATTTAAAATATTCATTGCTTTATTATTTTGGGTAGAAGTGATTTCACTGTACCATTTGGAGGGAAAATATTTCTAATACTGGCATATTCATCTTGGCTTTAAACACAGTAGTATTTTGTATTTTGCTTCTTGTCTTCCACAAGATGAGGAGTTGACTTAACAACTTTTTGGTTTTACACCATCTGGAGGTTTGTAATTGACATATGTAATGATGTCATACATGCTTAGCACCGAACAGATAGTGTATAGTGGAAGGTTGCGTGCAGTTCAGTCTGAGGTAGTTTTATTTTGTGTCATGAGAAATGTAAAAAGTCTTGGTTTGTGTTTACTGAAGACAGAAGGAAGAATTTAGGGAAGGAAAGAATGACTGACATAACCAATGTTCTTATAAATCTTAACATTGCATTCCTGTGTATAGAAAATAAATCTGTACACCTAAGACCACACACAGGATGAGCTGTCTGTTCACTGTTCCAGGCTGGCACTGGCTCAGCCTTTTGCCTCTTTGAAAACTGGCACAAAGCTCTGATTTTAGAATGGCTCTTTATTGTATGTGTTAGTTTGGGAGATGATAAACCTGTTCTGTCAAAATATCTAAGACTTCGTTGTGTAGGTGGTCTTTTTGAGTTAGTTTTGTTGTATCAGTTTCAAGATATCTGACCCACTGTTTTTTTTTTGAGTATGTAAGAAAGTACAGGTATAGTTAGGAGATTTTTTTCCTTCTAACATTAGTGTCAGGGCACAATCTAATTTGATTCCCTCAAAAAGTATTTTCTGAGAAAGCAGGCTGGAGACTGTACCTGCAAGGAGAAAAGGATGACACACTAAAAGCTATGCTGTGAGCTGAGTAGTCTCCTTTTCTAATCCTACAGGTCTTAATTTCAGCTCTTGCATGGACTTGGCTTTGATACGTATATAGTTTTGCCCAGGACAGGTTAAAAATATTATTGCACAGAGGAGAAAAGAGGGAACATCAAATAAGATACAGTCTTAAAAAAAAAAAAAAAAAAAAAAAAAAAAGGCAGTAGAAAAATGTATGATTTGCAAAAGATTAATTTGAATCACTGTGATCTGGATTGAAACCTAGGAAATGCTTTGGCAGCAACCCAGGCCAGTAGCTTCGTATCAGAGAAAGATTTCTGTTTCACCAGAAGGGTGGAAATTCTTTAGGAAGGAATTTGCTCCTAATTCTTCGTAACTCAAACTTCAGCTGGAACAGATCAATCAGTGGTTGACCTACGGTTCGTTTGGAAAGGGCTGTAGCAGATGACAGTGCATTTGCTGTGGCACAGGCGTGACATCATGGGTTGTTATGGAAGTGTCAGAGTTCCTGACTAAGAGTGTGTGGTGTAAGACCATGTTTTGTCTCTGTGGGTCAGAATGAGGAAGGTCTCTGTCTGGAGCGGAGCACCTTCTTTCCTCCCTCAGGGCTGAATGTGCATGTGTTTGCTAGGGAATAGAAATAACAGCCTTGTTATAAGCTGGTGAAAGAAAATTTCCTTGGAAATTTGGGACAAATACATTTGTGAAGAGTGAGAATCATCTACAGAGCCTTTAGGACAGGGGAATGGCTTTTGAATTAGAAAGTGCTGCTCAGCCAAGTCTGGGTGCAAGCTACTGTTATCCCAGTCCCCAGGGAGCAGTATCAGTGCTTCATTTACCTGTGGTTCTAATCACTTCCAACTCCCTTTAAAGTCAAGTACAAAGCCTCTACTTTAGTGGCAGCTGGCAAACGAGACTTGCAATGCCTGAATGAAGAAAACCCCTACTGGAGCTCCTGCTGCAGGTTATGATGAGCTTCTCAGCTGCAGCTTAAAGGCACAGCAGAGATTTTTGTGATTTGACATAAGGGATTGCTTAACGACATGCACCAAATAAGTGATTAAGTATAAAAATGAATAAATGTGGTAATGAGTTTCAGATGAGGTCTTCCGCGTTTATTAAAAGGGGTCTGAAAGTTAGCTGCTACTACTCTTTCTTTAAAGTTAAAAAGTCACATTTGAATCTAATATTGCCCACTGCTTACAAACTGCAAGACACTACTACTACAATATTATAAAAAAATGTTAAAAATATACTAAATCCAGAAGAACATAAATCTTTCTTTTCGAGTGTATAGAGAAGCAATGAGCCATTTTAAGAGCAGGAAGAACATGCATTTTGAGATCCAATAGATCATTTAAATTAGTCCCAAGCCAAATTTTAAAATGGCATTGCAAAGGCTTCTGGTCACAATAACTTTAGAATTACAAAACTAAGAATATAAATAAAAATAAATCAGACTTGTGTTGATTATTTTGTACTCTAATAATGTTCTGATGAACCAGAAAAAAAGGATGCTTAATGTGTACGACCCTTAGTGACTATTCCAACTGTACAGCCTGAAAATGCAAAACTAATGTTAAAGTTCTTTCAGTTATTTCCATTTGCTATGAATAAACTTTGTGAATTTGTAGGTAATGTAAACTTTAAACCCTAATTCTTTATTTTCTGACATCTGTATGTTTGAAATTTGGATTAGTGAATCTAAAATTTCGCACTCGCCTGACTTCCTGCAGCTCCCTACTAGATGGAGAGTTATTCTAAACTGCCACATCATATATTTTCAGTTCAAACCTTGTCTTCTCAATGGTGTGCCTAGCAGCCAAAACAAGCCTGTATGGATCCACTTAATGTGAACACCTCCTAGTTTCAGAGCTGTAGGGGAAAACAGTATCAGAAAAACAGCCTCTTTTCAAGGAGACCTGTCTTAGCAGTAACAAATGATTACAGTGTTTTTATCTGACTTCTCTACTTTGCATGAAATGATAAGGCTGTGCTAAAAGCTTGTAAACCTTGCAAATGTACTCCATTCCCATGTTGCCTCTCTGTGCTTTCTGTGCAGCATAGCGGCTTTGTCTCTCTACATGGAACAGAAGTGCAAATGTAGAAGCAAGTCTGTAATGGTATTTTTAGTATCTACTCTCCTTGTCTGGAAGCTTCAGTGTGTTAACTAGCCTTCTGGAAAACTGAAATCCTTCACTAAGAATAAGCTCTCTGATTCTGGTAATGCTGATGAGTTTGGGAGTTAGAGGCTGCATAAGGAATGCAAAGTGGAATCCAGAGCACTTAACACCATGAAGGCCTTTTATTAAGTTACTTCTGTTTAGAAAAATCTTTGAAATACCCCTTGTTTTATCTGACAGGGAATTGTGCTTATGCTTACTATAGAAAAGTACAGGAAGGCCCATTTGTTAAGAGATTTATGAGATGTATATTGGAGAAAAGCTGAGAGCTGTATGATTTCCCTGTTTGTTGTGTTAAATAGTTCTGCTTCTAGATTATGGATCTATGCTCAATTTTGGATAGTGGCTGTACTATACAGTTGCCTGCTTCATGGCTTTAACGGGCAAGTACAGGATACAGAGTGCTGTTTTCAATTAATTATTTAATAAGTTGAGATGATTTTTTTTGAATCTTTGTTTGTGAGTTTTAGTCTTAGAGTTTCAAATTTTCTGCTTTTTTTCCTATTCATCCTTTGTTGCTGAAACTCCGTTCTCCTAAAATTGCATTTTAGCGAGTCATACGTGTTGAATTTCTTTGGTCCAAGGTAAAGTTAGAAAGTCTACACTAAAAAAAAAAAAAAAATGTTTCCTAGGTGATACAAAAAGCAAATAAAAAAAGAAAAATATGGTTCTCATCCTTACCAACAACCAAATATATTTGATTTACTTATTGTAGGTTGATGCCTTGCGGTTGCGATTGGAAGAAAAAGAAACATTTCTCAATAAAAAAACAAAACAACTTCAAGACCTCACAGAAGAGAAAGGAACCCTGGCTGGAGAGATTCGGGATATGAAAGACATGTTGGAAGTAAAAGAAAGGAAAATCAATGTCCTTCAAAAAAAGGTAAGATCACTGATGAAATGGTATGTTATAAAACTCATGAGGCACCTATAATGGAAATACACTTCTTGAGCCATTTTACTTTTAAATTATTACAAAATCGCAAAGAGTAAGTTGGTAGTAGTCAAGTAGCTCTGTAACATGTGTTATCTTCCATGAGTTTGTTCCTGTGGTATTATATTTTATTTGTATTACAAATTTTTATGTGATGCACTTTGGAAAAATTCTAGCACTTAAATGAAGACCTAAAAATCCTGTCAAATCTTACTCCTCTCCATCAGGGTTTCTTTTATACATACTAACATTGAATACTAGTCTTTCCAAGTAATGCAAACAAAATGAAATACGTGAAACTTCTAAAAGATTAGTACACTTCTTTTTTTTCTGTAAATACACTTTGATAGAGACAGCAAAGGAAGTGGGGAAAGAACCCAAATTATGTCAATTATCTGCTTTGGGCTACAGATATTCAGAATGCAGGATCACTTCAAACAGCCTTATTATTGTAACTGCTAATTTTCCACAGACTTAGCTCAATTGCATGTTGGATTTAATTGTTACAGTTTCCACTTTGTGGTGGAGATGTGGGGTTGAACTTTCTTGGGAATGTAGCTCTGGATTCTGCATACGATTGTGGAGTGCTTACTTACCGTATCCTTTCTCTGACACACACAAAATGATTTATGTTAGAGAGTATGTACTGTGTGTGTTTGCATCACTGCAGTGTATATAGATGCACTTGAGAGCATAAATGGAGAAAATGTTTGTGGGATCAAATACATTTTTCTCTCCTCCATTTACAGCCAATTAAAGAATGTCTAGTCCATATTGTCAATTATTCTTTAGATAGCTCTTGCCAGAGAGTAACCTAAACTTTTCTTTACTAGTAATGATGCTGATAGACACATTCTACAATACTACAGTGATTTTCCTCTGGATTTCATATATAATTCATGTTGCTTATGTGTGCTTCTCTTCTGTCTGCATTTGACATTGTATTTTGATGAAATACAATGATAAACGAAATGGATGAGTAGGAGGGATGTAGATTCAATGGTCAAAATTGTCATTGTGCCAGGATTCTCAAATAGTCTAAGTAGTGTACGTTATCATCTAAGAAAGAAGTTTGAAACAGGCTACCCAGGAATGTGGTGGAGTCACTGCTCCTGGTGATTTTAAAGAAAAAGGATAAATGTGGCATTTAGAGATATGTTTTGGTGGGCCTGGTGGTTATGGGTTGATGGTTGGACCTTAGTTGTCTTTTCCAACATTAATGATTCTGAGTTCTCAGATGTACCTCTTTTCTTCCCAGTTTTGACAATGTATCTTTCCAATAGCAACCATATCTGAGAATATATTTTGTTAAAAAATATTGTTATATATTGATTACTGTTATTTCATTCTTTACATAAGTCTATTATGTTTCCATCTTCTACTTCTTCCTGGATTACTTATTCCTCTTCAATTTCTCCAATTATTGCTCGTTTTCTGATTTAGACACTTATTCCATTATTGTTTTCACTTCAAATGATGATGGCCATACATTTGGTTGTTGAATACTTAGAAATTAATCTGCCTTCATAAAGCACGTGTGGGTGTGCTGAAGTCAGTGCAGGTACTGTGCTCCTCCTCAGATTACATGCAAGCTGAAACAGTTAGGCCCTCTAGTGGATTGTCCGTCCTTTGCATTCCAGTAGGACGTTGCACCATTCATTACTCTCATAAAACCACTTTTGAAAATGAATTTCTTGTGGTTTTTCAGTCCCCCCTAAATCATTATATTATGTAGGCAATATACATTATTTTTTTTTTTTGGGACAGATTTTTTTCTATGTAATTTAGCTTTGACATGAGTACAGATGAATAACCTATTATTTTGTTGCCTTTGTTGATGCAGTATAGATAGCTACATTTTTCTTTGCTCTGTTCAAGTGTTACATTCAGCCTAAAAACAGTACTTATTTTACAGGTTGTATTTCTGTAATTGAAGAAGGAATAATGTGTATACAATAGTTAAAATTTCAGTTAGTAATAACCTGAAATGACTGGGAAGGAATATGTAGAAGTGTCTAATTCTATATTCTTTCTCTTGTATACATTACATTACTACTATCTACTATGTTGCAAAATACAAAGGACTCCAAAGCAAAACCAGGAAAGCTCATTTTCGTATATAGAATTTTCTTCTTTTTAGATAGCTGCTTTACTTAGAGAATAAGATGCCTTCTCACGAAGGCTCCCTACTAAAAAATGTGAAGGAAACAAAAATATAGGGAACAAACCAGAACAAGCAGGATGGCATAGGAACATACAGAAGGCATTTCTTTTGCACAAAAGTTTAACGAGATAATGAGCTAATGATGCGTTGTCCTTCCATTTGTTGATTTTGGTGTATTTTTAAAGCAAATTTTAAAAATATCACGCTATTTAGTATAATTTGTAGGCCTAAAGGAGTCCAAATTCTGGAACTGCAAGCATTCAGACGATTTGGATCAAGGTAGATTGGTATGGAGTAATAATAAACTTATGTCAATGTCAGGGGTGCAATATTACTTAATATTTCTTTCTTTTAGAATCTTTGGCACCACTGTTTCATTTTAGTGCCAGTAAAGTTGGGTATGTTGTTTTAATAGCCCTGTTTAACCTGGCAAAGCTAGTCTTACACCTCATATCTGTCAGTTTAGCATGCTGAGGGGCAGACCTCAGAATTCTTTATATATTTCTTACCAGAATGTGCAAAGTTCTATGAATATGTCTGAGGTGTAGGTTGAGGGGCAGAAGTGCTGAACTGGATGACAATTGTTTTAATATCCATTTTTTCCCCAAATTTTCTCTTTCATACAGTGAATATAACTGGTGTGTTTTGTACTCTAGGAATTTGTAGATATTTCTGTATGCACATGCATGTGCACAGACACACACACTGAAGTTTTTGAGTCTGTGTTGAGAACAGTAGCTGTGAGACAAGAACAGAATGGAGAATGTAGAGCTGGATCATATTAGGACAACAGCTTGTGGAAATTCTTTTGTGGGAATTGTTGTAAAAGAAAGCCATGTAAAGGAGGCTAATATATTCTACTTTGACTTGCAATACAACTTTTCATGTAAAATGTTAGTTTCCATCTTTAATAGTTTAAGCTCTGTGATTGATGAAGTGCTACATGACTGAGGGCCCTAACCTACCAGCTAATTAGCATTTGTAGGAAATGTCATAAAGTCTTAGCTCTAATGTAATAATTGGAATCTGTACTTGGAATGGCTGGACTGTGCACACTATGTGATATTGTCCAGTTTGTGTTAAACTGTGTTGTATGTCTTGCTTTGTATGTATTACTCTTAGCTGTCTTCTAAAGGATAGTAAATTTGCATCATGTTAGATTAGGAATACAGTAGCGAAATCAAACGAGTCTTGTGTTTAGAAATTTGCATTGGTGTTATGGTGTTATCACTTGGCATGGGAATTCTAGCTGTGAACACAACAGAAACTGAATCTTCTGCAGGCAGGGTGGTTCAGGAGAGAGAAGAAATTCTTACATTTGCTCTCAACACATAAAAAGCACGTTGCTTACTGAAGCAGCTTTTAATTTTTTTCATAGTTTAATCAGTTAATCCCAGGTTGTTATTGATATGTTGTAATGAAAATGGATCTGTGGTGATTCTAGACTACCACTTAGCCTTGAATCCTTAAAAGTTGTTTATGCTACAAATTGAAGATAGATGGATAAATACAAAGTGACCTCAAACCGAAGCAGCGTATCTTTGGATGCACCTGGCCTGTACAATGAGACGCAGAACACCATGAAGATCAGAAGCAGTTATCCTTTTCCCTTTTTTTTAATACTTTTATTTCTTTTTGTTTTTGTAACCAGTGCAAAACTTACAAGTTTAAAAGTTCACTACTAAAATCTGACCTAATATAAGTTCACTCGGTAAAGATGAACCTTAATGTTCATCCAGACTAAAATCATAGCTATAACAAGTTCAAGTAAGTCCTTGGACATTGAAATCCATGATCTTTAAAAAGTTTCCAGTCTTTACCATCTTTTCAAATGAATTTACTATTTACTACTAAAGCGAGAAGTCTGCCAAGTTGTTTTTTTTTCTCTCGATGCCCTGCTTGAAACTGCTGCTTTAGTTCAAATCTTCACTTCAAAAGGAGAACAGCTGGATTGAACCCCTTTGACTAGTGAGCTATTTGAAGGCAATCACTATCTTTCCATGAGAAAATCACTGAATTCCTTGAAGTTTCATGAAATTACTGAAATCTAAAAACTGTTTTACCTAATGTGAGTTCTGTAAACATGGTGAATTTGGAATATCAGAATCATTTTGCATATTGTAAATCATGGGCCCTCAAGGAAATGAAGAAATATTGACTTCACCTAGAAGAGATACTGTGTTGTTTACTTACATTTGTGCAGTTTTCAGCACAGTAGCATAATTCCACTGCTACATACATTATTAATTAAAACACTGTATTTACTTATGAAGCGTACATTCACTCATGCATATAAACCGTAGTTATATGAACAAAGGGTGCTGTTTGTATTTTGTATGACAGATCTAAAACATGGTGAAATAGTGTAATGAGAGATCAGTAAGTCATTTTTTGAGAAGTAGTAAATGTGGATGTGTAAATCACAGGTATTTAACATTTTAGAGACGAATAATTAAGCATGAATAACAGGTGGTATTCCAGATCAAGCTATGCTTATCTAGTTTTTAGAGGATTCTTCGTACATTTGTATGAATTACACTGAATAGTTAAAGGCTCAGATTATATGTAACACAAAGAAATGCTCTTAAAAGCAGTATGGCATTTGCAAAGTAGGACTGCAATCAATGAGATACTTACATAAGGGTTTCATACCGTGTGTAACACCAGTACTATTGATGAGGAAGGAAGCTGCCATTTGGCTTTGAAATGTCAATACTAATTAACAAAGTTATCTTTAAGTAAGATCCGAAGTTTATTCATGCTGAAGGAGCAGCCAACTCACATGCTGGGAATTTGAAACTGAGTGAAGAGTATTACTATCTTTTCAATTGAGTTAGAGGAAATTTCTTTTCAAGTGTGAAAAACTGAATTTTGTGCAATGTGACAGGGCAAGAAAAAGGCAGAAGTTTTCATATCTGGAACTTACGGAAGAATGCAATAGTTATTTAGGAAATTATTACCTATGTATCTAAAAAGGATAAGGAAGAATCAAAGTTACTTAAGAAATATATATATTTTTTTTCTGTGAAATTGCCTGCCAAAAAGGCAACAGAAACCTACTGTGGAATTAAAAGTGGTTAGAGAATGTAACAAAAAAAAAAAAAACAAAAAGAAAAAAAATCAAACAAAAAACTGAGACAAAAATTACACAGGACTGAGATTCTGTTGTTTTCTTGTGTGTTTGGATGCTATGCTGTCTGCTGAGGATGAATCCTACTTTCAGTGAAATCAGGGTTTTGCTGTTGGCTTCTGGTTTTTAACTTCCCTTCCAAAAAAGGGCCACCAGCTCCTCGCTTCTCCCTCAAGCCATGAAATAATCCATTTCTTTCACAACTGCTTGTTAGATAGTATTTACAACAGAAATGCCAAAGATCCTTAAAGCTAATGAGATTGCAAACTAAATGACTGAGATGAATCAGCTACGTAGCTACTAATGACTCTTCTGATAGAGCTCTGACAGGACAATTGTATTCAGAAAAGAAAAATGTATCTGACACTCATTTATAAACTAATAGAATGTTTTTCTCCAAAGATTTTTCTGATTATTTTTAAAAATGACCTAATATTTAGATTATTTTTAGAAAAATTTACCTAAAATATTAGGCATTTGTTTGGAAGACAATTAATGTTATATCAAAATGAAAATAAAAATAAAAAAAAACCAACAAATATTAAATCTAAAAAAAAAAAAATCATAAATGCTATGATTACTTTCTGTCATTCAAATCGATACAGGGCAAATGCTGTGATGAATTTGCTGTGGAAAGGACCCGTTTCTAATTAATATGAAACTGTTTAAGTTTCCCCTGACTGTCCTGACCCTGAGCAGTTCTTGCATGCAACATTTTATGGCAATTTATAATGGTTATTATATGAAGCATTAAAAATAATTCCTGTTTCTGAACAAGTCCTTTGAGACTATTTAATTTATTCTTAAAATTACCTAGCACAGTGATTGGCACTTGCTCCTACAGAATGATATCTTCATTGTTTTCACCATATTCTGTATGTCTGTGTGAGTAAAAAAGTGCTGAGATCCTAGGGACACATGCAATCTCATAAATTGCTATGGGAACTAGATGGAAGTGTTTATTTCCTAAAATGCAAGAAATAAGCATTATGTAGAAGATTTAAACATTGATCAGTTTTATATCTTCATTTGTAGTACTTGTTTAGAAAGATGTTCTGGTTTTGAGTGTCTAGATTTGTAAAAGTAGGAGGCTGGAAAAATACAGTTGAAGAAACGCTCGTAAATACATTTTCATCTTCCTTTTTAAAAATCCTCATTTTTCAAACGTGCAAAGATAGATTTACCAACAACCACTGTGCTTTTTCTCTGAGATGTATCCCAACCCAGTCATGACTTTCTCTGAAATTCTCAGCTGCTAACACTCTGTGTGTTCAGGGAACACACCTTGCTCCAGGCTTCCTGGTTTGCAGTGCTTTTACCTGACTGATTTCAATCCTTTTCTTCAGAGAGTCAATAAAGAAGTTTTAGTGCTGCTTTTTATTTTGATGAGGTAGCTAATTTGGGTCAGTTCCTTCCCTTCTTTGTAACCTGGTTCCTTTGCTTCTCTGGTGAAAAGGTGAACTATGCAACAAGCCACCAAACGTCTTTGGGATAATGTAGACCATCCTAACAGTGTATTCATGTGGTTCACTGCTTTTGGAGCTGCAACTCTGAGTGACAGCCTATTTCCTAGCAATCTCAACATGATGGGCTGATGTCCCTGGGTTTGTTATGCCCAGAGCAGAGCAGATGAAGGGAGGCCTAATGGCCCTGCAGCTTCTCACAGCGCTGAGCTCTGCTCTCTGGGGACAGTGACAGGACCCAAGGGAATGGCATGGATCTGTCAGGGGAGGATTGGGATCTTTATCAGGAGGTTAGGGAAAGGTTCTACCCCAGAGGGTGGTGGGCATGGAACAGGCTGCTGAGAACAGTGGGCATGGCCCTGAGCTGTCAGGGTTCAGGGAGCATTTGAACAGTGCTTTTAGACGTAGGGTTTGGATTTTGGGCTGTCCTGTGTGGAGCCAGGAGTTGAACTTTGATCCTTGTGGATGCCTTCCAACTCAGTATACTCAATGATTCTATGATAAGTTCAGGCTTTTATACCTTCAAGCTGTTTATCTTTGAGAATCCTTGATGACTCTTTCAAGTGACACAAAATCAAATCCTTCAAAAAGTAGACTACGAAACAAAGTTTTGCCCAAGCCTAAAAAGCTTGGTTGTCTTATCTACAGGCTCTTTCAAACCAAACTGCAGTGAGTACTTCTGCAATAGGAAGGAAGGGGGTTGGATGGCTTCTCCTCTTCTCTGACATTGTATGATTTGGCTGTGGCTGCCATTTTTTTTTTAAGCTGAGCAGAGGAAGTACTGCCAGAGTCCCAGCCCTACACCTGTTAGATTTGATTACCTTGTTGGACCTATTCTTTGGTCCAAACACATGCATGTTAAATGCACAGGTCTAGCTTCAGAATATATAAGGTGGCAAACTGGATGCTTTAAGTAAAGCAGCTGCTGTTTTAATGCATATATCGCAGTTTTTTACAAACAAAACTATGATTATATCAGTATTAGTAGAAACGTTCAGTTTGTATCATTTCCTTTTGGAATAATTACATTGTCATCTTCAAAGCAGTCTTTTATGAAGATGGGAACTGTGCATCCTATCGAGGCTACTATGTGTGTTTCTTACAGCTATGTGCAGAAAGGAAGCAGTTGGTGATGCTATTAGTTTGGGCAGATTTTTGTTAATACAAAATACAAAATACAAGTAATAATGTTTTGTTTTAAGGCTGTAATTTCTTTTAAGACAAAGTGAGGATGTTTACAAAACTGAGCGAAAAAATGTGCATATTATTTTCATTTAAACTAATGCAACATGCATACTGAGATGTGTCATTAAAAGTAAATATTGGACAGTTCAACTTTTACTTTTTTTAAAACTACATATATGCAAACTAGTATTCTTGAATCTAAATAAATGTTCAGTATGACTCTATCATGTTTATATTACACTTTAGAGCATGTTGCTACCAGATTTTCAATAACAGAACAAACTAATTTTTAACATATTTAAAGCTAAAATTTTCTTGAAAATTACAGTTCATACACTTACAGGAAGTGCTTCTTAGGAAAATAAGTTCATCAGCTTGCTAATGATTTACTGTAAAAACCATGAAAGGAGAGTTCAAAATTTTGAGTGATCTGAACTTTTTGAAAATCTGATGCATTTTATGTATGAATTTCAGACTATTTAGATTGGATTGGTTTTGTCAGTCTGATACATGAGATATTTAGCAGTGTCATGACAATAACATACTAACGTGGTAAAGCATTCTAAACATTTGAAATACAGAAGTAAATTCTGTTGCTTTTGCTTACCTTATTGATAGGATAAGCAACTTGACCTTATGTATAGCCACATTTGTTATATTGGAAATAAAAAGTTTAAAAAAATTTAATATAAAAAATAAGCTTATGTATAATTTTTTTTTTTTCAATTTTCTAGTATATAAAGATTTTGTTCTTTTGTTACAAATAAGTTCCTTGACTTCTGCATTGTTAGAGCACCTTGATGTTGTCAGTCATGCTTTTTCAGCAGTGATCCATCACTGTCAGAATAAACTAGTCTTTGTGACTAGGGTCTCCTTACTAAATTGGATATTTTATCACTTTTGGAAAAGCATCACCCCTCACCTTTGAGTGAAGCTCTTACTGGCTATATTAAAGCACGAAGTTCAAAGATTTGAGTATGCATGAAGATAAGTTTAATGGCAATGATAAATGAGAATTGTTATCTTCATACTTCTCCCTTTATATTATTGTTACCAGATGTAGCCAAAGCTTGTAGCACTAATTTGGTCAGATTGCTTTGATAATTTTCTTGTTGCCAAGTAGGATATATTTCTTGGTGGTAGAATCAGCAATGGTATGTTTGAATATGAGTAGAATAAGTGCAACTTCAGAATGGAATCTGAATCTAATTCACTTCCTTCTAGCACACCTGACTTTAATTTTTAATGCCCAACCAGGCACAGTGCTAAGATCAAAGTGAAAGAAAGAGAATGGAGTAAAGAAGTTCTTGGAAAGTGAAAAGAAAGAATGGCATAAAATTGTTTAGTCTTTTATATGTGAAAGAAATATTGGCCTATTTGCCATTTACTTAGGAGTAAACCAGCAGTAAATCTGCTAAAGGTAATTATGCCAGTGTAAACCCTTATTTATCTGAGAGAAAAATCAGGCTCACTACGTAAGATATGCCTTGGCTTGACAGCAGAAATCTCCCTTCGTGTCCCCAGATGGGCTCAGAGGCCTTTGTTGCTCTGGGTTTAACCCCATGCTAAAATGACTGTACACCCAAGGAACTTCTGTACTGTGATTTCTGTAGTGCCTATTGCTGCTCCTCAGTGAGCATGAGAAGCTGCTGCATAAATTTCTAATATACTTGTCTTTAAAGCAGCTGCTTGCTGATAAGCAGGATTGAGAATATGTGAAATTAGATTTTAAATTGAAGTGAAATACCTGCTGTGACCTATCCCAAAATCTTAATCTATGGTTAAGTCTGGATTTTTCTCGTGGCTGTCAAGGGAGTCATAAATAGCTTGATTTGAATGTTTATTTAAAAAAATCCATGACTTTTGAGAGCTTGGGACTTTTTGCATGTCATGAGGTGGATGTGACAGTAAGCAGTTGTACAAATGTGAAGTACTTCAAAGTATGAAATCTAGACTACATAGGAAGGTAATAGAAAACAGGAGTTTGCTAATTTAGTTGCTGAAGAAATCATCACTGTGAATTATCCCTGGAAGTGAGTCTTCTAAATAGTGTCAGATTCACAAAACATGATTTCTTTCATGACATTTCAAGTGTAAAGCAGTTTTCACTGTTAGCTCATTTCGTTAGTAATTTTTGTATGCTATCATTTTATGTAGATTAATATAGCTCAACCTCTATCTTGGAATGTATGAATTGCAACACCACTCATAGACCGTGGATTTAACTTGCTGTATTACACTGAAAATTCTTTAAGTGGAGCAGTCAAAAATGAAATTTTAATATGCTTAGCTCTGGAATACATTCTTCTCTGTGTCAGGTGTTTTTTTTCAGCCATCACCTGACCCTTTAAAAAGTCTGAACCATTACCACTCTCTGCCTTTTTATGAATGGAAATGAAAATGGAAGTGTTGTCAGACTGCTGTAGTGTCATTGGTAAGCAGTGCAGATTACTCATGTTTTCTAGAAGAATTCTGTAATGAAAGTTATGCACGTGTTCTTCAGGAGAAAGATGAATGTATCTTTGTATTTTTACAGGTTTTGGAATTATTACAGTAATTAATTTTTGTCAGCCCATTAATATACATTGAGATATAGCCATTAAGTATAGGACTTTAAACTGGTCATTAGTGAAAAGCTTCTAAAGTACAGCTTATCCGAAGGTTTTATTTAGTATCTTGCGAACATGCTTATGGAAAGAGTGCACATTTCATGTGGGAAGGGAACATGGAGCTACAAGGGCTTAGTGCTTTGGAAGTGCATCTGACAGTTGCTGAAACTTCTCACCTTCATATATAAATCTTTGAGATAATGTGTGGCTTAAAAAGTGAAGAAGTATACATCAGAAATGAAATACTACAGGTGTTCTATCAGTTTTAGTATAGCATAAGATTTCTCAGTGACATTGCCATAGCAGATCACCTACAAATGGATACTTAGGATATTAAAATGAATTCTTCTGTGATAAAGAAAAGGATGATGAGGATCCTTCACGAATATTTTCACCAAGGCTTTTCCAGTAAGTAAAAAATGAAGAAAGCTAAATAAGCAAGCATGGGTATATAGCTTAATACATCCCAGGCATCAATAACCTAATGAAAAATTGAATTGGGAAATACAATTTTTGTGACATAGATTTACTATATAATCATTTTCCTATTTTTTTTAAAGTGTTGATAATAGAACCAAGTTCTGTTACACACGCCAGCCTGTCATTTTGCAGGAGATGTACGTAAAAAGGAAATTCAGTAGAAAAATTTAAAACAGAAGAAAAGGGTAACTTTTCATACCAGAAGAAGCTATCTCAAACACAGAACTACTTCAGATTATTTCTACTTCCTATTTAGACATTTAATTATATTAAAGCATAGCTGCTGCTATAGAAAATCTAAACTGTTCAACAGATGTTGATTAAAGACATTTAAGTTGCTGCGTTTAACATTTCAGTTTAAGTTTAGTGGTGCTTTGATAGTTTATACGTAGAAAGTCTGTCTGGCCTGCAGTAACTAATGGTGAAACTCAATATGTGCATTGTCTTCTGTGTCTGTGTAAGTGCAAATATTAAATTACATCTCCTAGTAACAAGAATCTTATTTCCCTGATGAACAACATTTTGAGCACTTCGACTCTTGATATAAACCTATTACCTTACGCTAATTTAAAATGCTTAAGAAAAGCTGTTTCTTGAGAAGAAGGGGGCAGGGAGCAGTGTTATCCTTTTGTAAAACTTTTCTTTCATGTAAAGTCATTGCATTGTCCCTTATGTATACATGCCCACTCTAACCTGTTGAAGTATAAAGTAATGTTCCAGTTGAAAGGGTTTTGTTATTTCTGGTTAATTCTGGACTCACTGCTTAAGCTCTGCAGCTATGGGTTTTTTTTTTTCTTTCCTTTTTTTGGCTACATTTTACCTCTGGCACTAAAAGAAACTCATATAAAATACTTCCAGTATGAAATTGGATTCTCTGTTACAAGCTTTTGAGTGCAATTTCTGAGGGCAGGAATGCTCTTCAAATACAAATCAGCACAGCTGTATTGAAGATTTATATCCATTATTTACAGCAGCTAGGGGGCAGACCTTCAGTTATTTTTGTTTTCAATGTAAATTTTTTTTGCTGTTATCTTTTTGTTTGCTTGGTTTGGATTATTTTTCATTTCTGCTTCTTCTCTATTTTCAATTTGTTCATCCCCTAATGCCTTACTCTCAGAGTAAAGATGCCCAAATTTTAAGACTTTTCCTCTGTCATTTTTGATGTGCTATAATATCCTTTCTTGAGAATATTTTTACAGAAAATCAGTGTAATAAGGTAATTTTGAAAAGCTCTGAAATAATTTCGAAAGCTATAGGGAAAGGTATGTAATTAAGGATTAAAATGATAGCAGAGTTAAAACGCTGTACTTCACATTTTCTTTTCCTTCAAGTGTGAAGTGTCTGTGATTCATAAATTCTTTCCAAATAATTCTGAATTTATCACTTAGAATTAAGAGCAGTACGCTTATCTGAAACTCTGAATTTTCTCAGTGTTCTGGAAGATTAGCTCTCAGTCAGATTACTTAACTGCGTGTTTAAAGTAATGATACCAAATATGCTTCATATCACCATAGAGTTTTATGTAATGAAAACATTAATATAATGAGATATAAAATCACCATTAAAATGTGATTTATGGCCAGACACTTGTAACAAAATTAATTGTGGTATGCTGCACCGAAGTTAGACATTTAGTATATTCACAATTGTGTTTGATCTCAGTATTTGAGTTATACTCGTTCATAGTAAAAGTACAATGTGTTGTTCAAATGTACATTTATTTTGCTTTGTCTAAATGGCTGTATCTTTCACAGTTTTCCTTTGGAATCAGAACTACAGGAGTTACTTATTTGAGAGATGTGTTGAGTTTCAAATACAAACCTTACAAGGGCATGTTAAATATATTTTTAAACTTACCATGTGAGGAAACGTTTTCTTTCACTCAAGCTGATGATTTAAATGGTAATCATAAACCATCAGTGCAAATGTATAGTAAGGTTAGTCAGAAACAAAACACAAAACCAGTAATTCTAAAAGTATTTCAACACATATATACATAAAAAGTATAAACAAAAACTGGAAGAATATTTGATTATGATATTAAATTTGGTGTTAATTTTTTAACTAGGTATTGTCTACCTAGATGTACGTGATAGATCAGTTACAGATCAGTTTCTCTCTAGGTTAAGGATATTTTATTACAAACTGCAGTACCAGAGTGAATATGGAAGGAATAAACATAAGAGAATAAAATTTAAAAGTGATTAGACCTTCAGGTGATATAAAATTTTCCCAGCAATTATGTTGATTGAAGAAAGGATAAATAGGCAACTGCAGTGAAATAAATCACAGAATCACAAATGGCTTAAGTCACAAGGGACCTGATCATCTAGGTCCACTCCCTGCCATGGGTAGGGTTGCCAGCCTCTAGATCAGGCTGTCCAGAATCCCATCCAACCTGGCCTTGAATACCTGCAGATGGGGAATCCACAGCCTCTTTGGGCATCCTATTCCAGTGCCTCAACATCTTCTGTGTGAAAAATTTCCTCCTCACATCTAACCTAAATCTCTCCTCTTCTAGTTTTAAGCCATTCCTTCTTGTCTTGCCACAATAAAACAGGGGAAAAAGTCAGTTCCCTTCCCGCTTGTAAGTGTCCTTCAAGTACTGGAAGGCTACAGTGAGGTATCTCCAGATTCTTGCTTTTTCAAGCTAAAGAAGCCCAACTCCCTAAGCCTGTCTTCACAGGAGATGCACTCTGAGCATCTTCACAGCCCTCCTTTGGACCTGCTCCAACAGCTTCGCATCGATCCTGTACTGAGGACCCCAGGCTTGGACTCAGTGTACCAGGTGGGGCCTTACAAGGGCAAAGTGGAGCGGGACAGTCACCTCCCTCATTCTGCTGGAGACCCCTGGAGGACACCCTTGTGGCTGGCCTCCACTTGGACATAGAGCTATTGACAACAACCCTCTAGCTACGACCATCCAACCTATTCTTTATCCACCAAATAGTGGATCTAATCCATATATGTCAAAAATTTAGAGATAAGAATGTGATGTGGGACCATGTCAAAGCACTTGCATAAGTCCAGGTAGATGGCATCAGTTACCTTTCATTTGTCCATTGATGCTGTCACTTCATCATTGAAGGCTGACAGACGTGCCAGGTATGATCTGCCCTTGGTTAAGCCATGCTGGCTGTCTTGGATCACCTTCTCATCTCGCATTTGCCTCAACATCTTTTCCTGGAGAATCTGCTCCATGACCTTCCCAGGCACAGAGGTAAGTCTCACCAGCCTGTAGTTCCCTGGGTCTTCTTTTCTCACTTTCTTGAGTATGGGAGCAACGTTTCCCTTTTTCCAGTCACTGTGGACGTCACCTGACGGCTACAGTGTTTTAAATATGATGGAGGGTGGCTTAGCAACTACAACAGCCGGTTCCTTCACAGCCCCGGATGCATGTCATTGAGCTCTATAGACTTGCACGGATTTCAGCCTGGAGGTCTTGGACTTGCTCTGTTCTTACTGGGGTAGATTTTGCTCCTCTGAAGCCGACTGAGAATTTCAGGGACATGAGAGTCATGAGCAGCCTGACTGGCCATGAAGACTGAGGCAAGAAATTTGTTAAGTACCTCAGCCTTTTCCATGTCTGAGGAGGCCAGCTCTTCCTTTTCATTTATCAGAGAGGATACACTCTCCTTTGCCTGTCTTTTCTGCCCAATGCATTTAATGCTACCCTGCTCTTCAGTAATAAAAGCGACTTTGTTAACAAGTTATAAAGGGAACTAATTTCATTTAAAATGAGGTAAAAGGCTTTTTATCTAGCTTTGTTCTTATGATATTTGGGAAACCGAAACCTAGATCTGCCTTCAGAACAGATTTGCTTCCTATTTTGAAGTTTATGTTATTGCTGTTTCTCAATATATTTCCATTTATATATTTATGTGTTTTAAAATAATGCATGCAACATAATAATGCATGTGTGTTTTTTTTTTTTTTTTTTTTTTTTTTTTTTCTTTCTATTTCTCATTTATGTTATTCAGCAGCTTGGTTTCTCTGTTTTCCCTTGTTGCACTTGAATGCTTCTCATTCCACTGTCTAACTTGCTTTTGCTTTCTTTCTGAAGTTCTTGAGGTGGTTATTCTTACTCTGTTTCCTCTGCAGCTTTCCTTTTCAGTATTCCCTGTTGCCCAACACTTGTCTGTGCAATTTCTTTGCTGCCTTTCTCTTCCAGCAGTCCATTAACTTTATTAGACTTGTAATTTTTTAATCTGGGCAAAGTCTTCCAAGTTTTCCTAACTGATATAGACATTATAGGAATGGCAAGATGATCAATGATATACTTCTGATTTATCTCATCTTAAATGATTTGTATTAAAATTGTGAGTTTGTCAAAGCAGTGTTTTTCTCTGAGTTTATCTTAAAGTATATTCAAGCTAACTTCTATGACTACAGCATATTACATACCTTAAGTGTTGAATATATAATGTAACAGTTTTTCTAACTGTTGCATATATAATGTAACAGTTTTCATGCAAAGTTGTTTTGAAAAATTCTTGCATAAGCAAACATATCCTTTTTAATCTATACCAAATAATGCAGAACTGACCATATGTGACAAATCCTCAGACATCTCCAAATACCTGGCATGTAGCATTACTATTTTTTAGGTTGCAAAAGTAATGCAGGTTCCATTTTCAGGTACTCTGAACGTGCAGTTGGGCTGACCTTCAAGAAAAGTTCTGTGATCACTCATTACCTTGCAGCATGTAAAACACTGAGATGTAGGAATTCTTTTCCAGCCTGATTTGAAAATCTGTCCATGAAAATATATAGGTGGTTATTATAAGAAGCCTTGTTAAGAATCAATGTCCACCTCTTAATGTGTTGTAACTGAAATTATGTCTTATTTCACTTCTTTACTGTCCGGAAAATACCTCTTACATTTTGAGTTATATCACAATAAATAGATATAATGAGAGCAAAAACTTTTCAGTGGATATCTGACAGTCCTGCTTAGAAGAGTCCAAGAGTCAGACTGTTTTGTTCTGAGAATTTATTGGTCCCTAAAGAGAAGGAGACAGAGGCTGAGCATTTCCAGATACATAAGTGGATATTATCAGCCCAGGCTTCTTTTGGCCAGCTTCCTGGGGAAGGTTAATTTTAGCATTAAGTTCCAGCTCTTTCTCAGCTGGAGTCTGGCAACAGAAGCCAAGCTTTCATTCCAGGAGCTCCTTTCTGTGTGACAGCTTCTGCTCTCTTGGCTCAGTTTGCCCACTGACCAGTTTTTATAGCCTGTTAAAGTATCAGCTGACTTGAGGGCAGATCCCTTTCTTAAGCAGCCCTATGGGAATTTTCTTCTCTCCCTGTATGGAAATCTCCCCCTTCACTCTTAAGTCTTGTTCTTTTCTCTGAATCCTTCTTGTAGCAGTACATTTGAATAACATGTTATGGAAGAAATTTATCACATTAAGTAAAGATGGATGAAATATTTCCTGCAGTGATTGTGCTCTAATAATAATAAAAACACTTTTCTTTGGAGGAAGGAATTATTTTTCCTTTTTTGAGCCTCCTCCAAATATGAATTGTGCTCTACCACTTTTGCTTCTGTTTCTTGATGCAAGAGGATGCTGTCAGTTTCTAAATTCAAATCTATATGAAATAGCAGACTGATGTTTCTGATTACAGGATATATATTTTTTGTATTCACATGTATGAGAATGAATTGAACAGATGCAATTAGATAAAGGAAAAAGCCCAGGAAATGTTTGACCTGGGATTACTGAAGTGTTAGTTCTAAGTACAGAGGACCATGGGTGTAATGCTGGCCTTCTACTTGAGCACATTGTACATGGTTTGTATTCACAAAAGAAGGTAGTTAACTCATGGCTCTCAACTTTTGTTTCTTACTCAACTTCGTAAGGAGTTAACCATGCACACTGCATTGCTATGGGGATTATTCTGTCCACTGAGCAAGGCAGAGATCAAATATTCATGCAGTCTTTCAAAACAGTCTGTACATAGAGCCTTGCCTAACCAAATTGGTGATATTAAGCATGTCATCTCTAGGCTTGAAGTTTGTTCTCTATGACATGGTACACTTGGCTGACTTAGCATTTTGTGTAGATTGCAGGGGACAATGCAAACCCGAAGGATATAATTTCCCCATAAATTCTTGGCTGACAATGTCAGATCTGTATAAATTTAGTATTTTGGGAGTATAGAAAAATAGGTGTGTCTTACGTAAGTTATGGGTTTGTGCTATTGTATTGGAGCTATTTTATACAGAATTGTTTTTAAAAGGCACTGTATACACTAGTGCAATAAATAATGCAAAAACACCATCTAACAAGATTTGGAGAAAAAAAGAAATTTATTTCACGTGGAAAAGTTGCATGTCATAAATCTTTGGTTTTATTTGTGGGATTTCTAGAAAGACACCAATCAGAATTTGAAGCCTTATTTTGCTTAAACACAGTAAAAATTAGCTTTACTTCATACAAGGCACTTACAGCTTTCTTTAGACGACGTGACACGAGAAGGTTGGAAGCTTAGACAAGGCAGAAGGGAAGGTGTTTCTGTATTTTAGGTACAATGGACTCAGTGATTCTTAGTAACATGAAAGTGGATTTAAAAACTCTTTTATGTCATAAGAGTAAGGAGGAACCATAAAAAAAAAAAAAATGAAGCACATTATTAATCTGACTGGTTTTGTAATCTTAATGGCAAAGACTTGATGAGCTGGAAGAAGCAGAAAATGTGTAGAAATGCCAGCACTTCGGATGGAAACAATGCAATTATACCTCAGGAAGAAGTATTTTATTTACATTTTTTTTTTTCTAGTTTCATATCTTTTCAGTTTAAATTTGTGAAGTAAAGCAAAATTCTGAAGGATTGTCTTCTGGATTGTGTGAGCTGGGGAGTAGCACCAGGGTAATAACCAGCTCATTCCACTTCTCTATTGCTCTTGTCATCAGGTTACTGTGAGGGCTGTTATCTGAAGAAGCATTGGTTTCATAAACTTTTTTATTGTGGTCATGGTGCAGCTGTACTTTGCTACTTTGAGCTGCAGTCCTGAAGGGAGTGAGAAGTAACAGAAAAACCTACTCAAACTAATTAATCATCTCTCATTAAAAAAAGTTTTTTTCTCATGGAAATCTTATAAACCGATTGATTTGGAGATGTTATCTCCTTGGGCACCTTCATATCCATTCCTCCTCATATCCAGGCACTCTGCAAATATTGTAAATTGAGAAGATATTGTACTCCCAGCAGCTATAGATATAAAGCTTTATTCTATTGAGAAATAGCCAAGTGTTTTGATAGCTATTGAAGCTGCTTATGAAATCCAAGAGTATTTTAACATGTAATTATAACATAAACATGCCTTTTTCCGATTACCTTGGTAAAACCAAAGATTAGTGCAAATCCTGTATATTAGTAAATAAGTTCTAAGCTGCACATTTTTTAAGAATGTGTTAAAGATTTTGTATGATAAATTCTCCATGTCACATTCATTTGAATATTCATAATCTGTTTTCTTTCAAAAAATTTAGCTGTAACACTCATCTATTTACTGTTGTATTTACCTACTTAAAAGGAAGAAGCAGTAGAAGGAAGGTAGTGAAATGGAAACACTTTGAAGCACATCTCTTTTGTCAGTTCTGCAATGTCAAACTGTGTAAGCACAAGGTGCTCCTCAGTGAGTTCGTTTTGTTAGTTGAAATCATGCTAAAAATGAAAAATGTCATTAAAATGTATCACGAATGTCAGTGAAAAGCTATGGAACCATAGCTCCACCCTCCCAGGGGGAAACTTCAGATAGATGCTTTAAAACTTGTTAATGTAGATTTTGAAGTACTTGAATGTGATATAGAATAACTAGCAACTAGTTGGGTAACAATTTATGACTAAAAATCTGTTGTGTTTTCTAAGAACTATTCATGTCTGTTGAGTTTTAAGGTAGTAATATTTTTTACATGGATGATAGGGAAAAATATTTTCAGTTTTTTTCATTCTAAATTGTCATTCAGACTAAGGATGGTTATTTCCTTAGAAATTATGCATGGACAAACACATGTACATACAATTGATAATGAAAATAATTTTATTTTTAGTACTTGAGTTATAGTTTTAAAATCTGTCGGTGAGATTTAACTGAATCCCTTGAGCATTTAAGAACCATTTCTGAGACCGTCACCAAAAGATTAGCACTTGCTTTTCATTGACAGGATGCCCCATAAGAAAGATGTTTATCTGTAGGGGTGCTGGATTTCCAAATTGAAATAATGTCTGTTGTAAGCTCTTGGAATATATACACTTTGTGAAATACAGAAAGAATGGAACAGTGCCTTTTCATACAGCTCGTGGCACAGATACGTGGCAGTTTACACAGGTAAAAATTACACGTTGGCAAAGCTACACAGAAACTCATTTCCTATCAGATAAGAATATAAATTTTTGAAGATAAATAAAGTTGTAGTAGTCCTTGTAACAAATGCTCAAAGTAGGTTATTATTCAGGAATAGCATCGTATTCTAACATGTATGCCTGCTGCCAGTGTTTGTTAGAGGGTAACGGAGGTTACCTGAGGGGTTATTCTTTCCGGGTTTGAAAAGCCCAGGAGGAACTCAATCATACTTGGTATTCCAAGATGTTAGCATGTGAGGCTGTTCAGTCTCTGCTTCCTGTAACGAGGCCTTTTTGAGAGAACTGTTTGTGATTTACTAGACATAAACTCTTGTCTGTGTTAGCAGATCTTTGCCAACCTCATGCCTATCCCAACAAACAAAAACTGTGTTACTGATTCTCCTCTCCCCATGTGTACTTCAATGTGATCCTGTTCCTGTCAATGTATTTTCTTCAGATTTATATAGCCCAAATAGAAGAATAATCGGATCCTTTCCTCCGGTTTTATCTATGGACTGTGAATCAACTGACTTATTTTAAAGCAGTTGTGATTCAATGGGGATGTTTTTAATTTGCTGCCTGTTCTCTTTACCTCTGAGGAAAGAATTTTGTAAATGCTGAATAATTTTAGAACATGTTTTCTTGGTTAAGGGTTGGATCATATTTTAAATTAGTTTTAAGAGGAAGGAAATAGTGTAAATGCTGTGGAATTCAGATAAGCACTGTGCGTAGGAAACAAGTACTTTAATTTAGGGTGCCTAGAATTGGTAGGTCAAGCTGATGATAATAAAGGACCAGATCTTAACTTTGGTTCAGAAAACATGTAATCAATATTCACTCTCCTGTGTTATTTCCTCTTTGCTCAAGAATTTATTTTGGTTAAACTGAAGTGTGCAATTGCTCAGATATTCCACAGGGTGTCACGAGGCAGTTGTTAGAATCATTAATACTTGGATGAAAGTAAGGAAAGAAACTCAGTGTGCAGTCTGCTGAATGCCAGTTAATGTAATTTTAGATGTGACTAATACACATGCCATAAAATAAAAAGTTCTTAACTCATTAACACATGTATCTTATTTCTGTATCTGTATAAAACATACACATGAAGAAAAATATTACTAGAGATCGTTTACAAGAACTATTCTATGCCAAGTTTTCACCAAACCGTTTCTAAATATACCTTAATGTTTTATAGCTTACAGAACAAGTGGAATAATTTTCCCTGGAGTAGTAATCTGACATACCAGACCATGTATGTATATAATAGTAATTTAAAAAATGCAACATTTGCATTTTTCTTGCTGATGTAAACACCTTCTAATTGAAATCTACTCCTTTAAATTTACTTTCAAATTTTATTTTAATTTAATCTTTTTCTTTTAAAATTTATTTTAACTTCATACAATACCCACAGCTGTGCTCCAGGCATGATAATTTGTTAATTATTTGATATGTTTTTTTGCATGTGGGGATCAAATTTTCTATTGTCATAAGTTTTGAGTTCTGTGAAAATGCTCGTGTGAAGAATTCATCTTCAGATTTGTAACAGAATCTTTAAATGTAGTTTAACAGTTATTATGGAGAATCCAGATTCTGTTTAAGTCCGAATTGCTTGAAATGGAAATTATGTTGGCCATGAGAAGAATAACATTATTTTATGAAATGAACAGAAAAAGTTAGTGACTTATCTCATAGTGTTTATATGTTGTCCCACTACATGTTTAATTTGAATAAGTATTGTAACCATCTTTTCAGTTTCATCTTTATTTTTTATCCTTCCTAATGACCATACCTTAAGAAATTATCTAATCTTTGACATCTTCGGGATATAGGGAAGATTGTTTTTGCTGAAATGACCTTTTCTTATTCATTGAGATCATTTGATTGGGATGATGGAAGAATATTATCCACTTCTAACACTGAAGACAGTCATTTATTCACAGCTCTTCTACAGAGTTTAAAGTTTCTGTATTTAAACACTGTCATAAGGAAAAAAAAAACGCTCAACTTTATGCAGAAGGTGCATTGAGTGCACACTACCACAGGAATAGGAAGGCTACCAAGAAGCCTTGGCTGATCAAGAATATATTATGGTTAAGATTTACTTATAAAGATTTCATTAAAATGTCTTTATGTATAGGTATACAATCCATATAGATATATATCTATGTAACAAACATATCTAATGTAAAATATGAAGAAATACAATGCGTATCTGGTACCATTTTTAGTTTCCTCCTTATTTTAGACTCCATATTTGTCTGTAAAACTGGAAGCTCGTTCTTGATATCTAGAAAATGTTCTGCAACTACAGCACTCTCCAACTTCTAGCAGCAATTTACAATCCAAACTGCTCTGTACTTTGTATGAGAGTGAAAAGCCATGAGTTTATTTCAGTTTTTTAATGAAACTCTCAGTAATTTATACAGTCAGGTGGTACTATCCAGAAACTACTACTTCTCTGCATAGTGGCTTAGAGTGCTTGCTAGCTAAATAGATATTCATAGCCACTTGCTTTGTTCTGTACTGTGACCGATTACCACTGAGAAATCAAGGCTGATAAGGAGAGAGCCTTGGTCAAAATTTCTGATGCTGCAAGATCAGTCCATACGGACAGATCTACGAAGCAGCTCAATTTCGTCTGTTTTTATCATTGAGAGTCACAGCACTTGATATGTTTTTGTTATACCTTCTGAAAGTGTGATCTGGGAGCAGTAAGGCAGTACTTAGAAAAGTAGTAGTACCAGAAAGTGTGGGGATTGCATGTGTGTTGATATCAGTGAAGGCTGGATTCCTGCTCTGCTGTCCTATAGCGTAATGTCTTCTGGAAGAAAATAGTGTTTCCTAATTTATTTAAATCCATGACAGGAAAGAAAACCAGTTGCATGGGATGATGTGCATTATGCTCTGTGATAACACTTTGTATGCCTTTTGATAACTGTGCTCCTTATCTAATAAATTTTTTGAGGATCTTATGCTATATGAAAAAACTTCAGAAATAGAATATTTTAAACTTTTTCTATACATCATGTATTGTAGAGCAGTTAAAGTCAAGAGACCTCATTATGTTCTCAAGGTCATTTGCAGACATGGGAATGTGACCCAGGTTTCCATATGCTGTAATTCATAAAATCTTTGAAAATAAGAATCAAAACAAAGTATTGTAAAGGTGGGGGGGGACGACTAGTAAAGTGATGAATGCTGTATTTAATTTCTACAATATTCTTCCGCTTTGTAAACTCCCATGGAGTTTCATAAACTTTGTGGAGCCGGTTCTTATTTGCACCATGTGTCTTTTGTGAGGGTCATTTGTTATTTAATTTGTTTATTCCAAGACAATAGATTGATAAACATGCCTGCTGAAACCATATACCTTTCATTTATCTGTTAAACATACTTCTTAAGTTTTCAAGTTCTGTCTTGTCAGAGGTTCTTCCTGTTAGAACCTTTCTTTCAGAAACAGGGAGTCACTTAAATCATTTGTGCATCTTTGTATTTTATAGAACTGGAACATAACTTAATACCTATAAGATTTGGCACAATTTTTCATTTCAGTTTTTATAACACTTTTCGTGAGTTAGACTCCCACCGCAGACAGTGGAAGCTCTGCATTCACAGAGTGTTCTTACTCTTACCTTACAGATGTAGGCGTGTTTTGCTTATTTGTTTCTATTTGTGCTAAATGTTATCAAGCAAGCTTAGGTTTTATGTCAGTGATGTATTAGTGAGAGCACAGGAAGAAGGGAGGTTGATTCTACTGACACACAATTAATAAAATTGTACACAAATAATAAAATTGCTTGCCTTACCTGCTTTGTGATCACAGTATCTTACAGCCATAGAATAAGATTGCCATGACCATCAGAAGCTGAGTGCATTTGTTCAGGCTTGTTTCCAGGATCCAGCTGGTCCTTGTGGACAATTGTTTGAGCAAAAATTTTCTAACTTGCACAGCAGCGTGTTTATAGGAAGAATTAGATCTGCTTTAAGTAGTTTTATTGTCCGAAACACAACTTAAGTCTTCATGGTGTTAAATAAAAGGGAAATAAAGTGTGGACTTCTTTGCATTTTTCTGTTTTGTTTTGTTTCGTTTTGATTTTTGAAATATAAACACTCTGACATCTGTGTGGATGAATTTATTTTACAGCACGGCATTATAGAAGAAGTTGTTGTTAGGTAGGTAGGTTATTTTATCACCTATTCCTTGATTTGGGACTGAGGAACTGAATTTTGCCTCTCTTTGCTCTTATTGCAGCTAGAATTATCTAAAGGGACCATTCCATACATACTTTTGAATTACTTTGAATTTGAGATAATGCAGTACCTTAAAGTGATTAATAACAAATATTTAAATAAAAAAATGATTGACTGTGCTGATATTGTTTTCTTTAATTTATTAGAAAATGTTATTTTATAGCAAAGGACAACAAATCAGAGAATATAAGTTTAAAATGTTCATATTATATAACAAATAAATTTACAGTATATTGAAGTATGTGTATTGTGCGTATAACATGTACACATTCCTTTGCTCCTATTGCCCAGTTTTCTAATGCAATGGTAAGACAAGGTTTATGATTATTATGATCTGTTTTTATTTTCAGATTGAAAATCTACAGGAGCAACTTAGGGACAAAGACAAACAACTAACTAATTTAAAGGACAGAGTGAAGTCATTGCAGACAGATTCTAGTAACACAGACACAGCACTAGCCACCTTAGAAGAAGCTCTATCTGAAAAGGTAATGTGTTCTTATGCAACAGCACATAACGTGCTGCTCCTGCAGGTGAAGCATGTTCAGAAAATGTCTTTTTCAGTTGGTCTGGCACCTGTAATGATGCCTATGGGCATTGTCAGGAAAGCAGGTGGGCTCTGTTCTGGCATGAGGGACAAGGAGTGATTCCTGACTGATGGTGTGAAATGGAATTCTGAGATATCAAAGGGTATCCTTTTAAATGGGGATAGAGTAATGTCCCAAGACACATTACAATTTTCACTTTCTGGATGGAGGGAATGCTTTTTCCCTGCATAAACTGAAAGGCATGGATACCTGCCTTTGATAGAAGGGAGAGAATGAGGTATTTTGATGGCTTTGTGATCTTCATTATCCTGTTATTTTGCTTGGTAAACAGACCCAAACTAAAGAGCCAACAGCAATTGACAGCTACTCCCATGGCACTCTCAGAACCACTGATTCACTATGCTTAAGGTATAACAGAAACTGGAATTTATATTAGAAACAAAACTGAATGAGAAACAACAAGAATCCTGGAGAATTACTTCCAACTTTCCTACCCCTCCACCTGCCCTTTAAAAGCTACATGCTTTTGAACAGAAGCTGGCCCACCCATTTCAGTAAGGTTTTTTTCTACTAGTTTACTTTGTATAGGAGGAGTGAATTTATGCAAAAAATACCCAACCAAAAAATACAAATAAATACTCAATTTTTTTGCATCTAACAGATCTTCATAATATCACTTCAGTGTGCACAGGTGAGCTCAACTAATTGAAACATGATGTGCCATTTTGCAGTGTGTACTACAATGACAGCATTCATGGCTACGTAAGAGTTTAAAATGTCACTGTGATGTTGGTATTAGCACCTACATTGCTGATTAATTTTTTTATTTCTTTGTGTTTAATCATCTTTGCTTGGTAGACAACAGGGGAAAAGCAGCATTTCTAGTAATTTCTGTTAATTCATATGGATGATTTTGGAAATCAGAAATCTGGACACAGCATATTATAAGTAAATGTCAGGAATTGCTTTTTAATTTGCTTTTCTTCTTGGATATCATCTGCTCTAAATTAGTCTAAGTTATCAATTTCTTGATCTGCCCATAGAATTTAAAGCACTTCTCTAACCATTGTTCTACTGATGTCAGTATAGAAAGCAGAGTTAAACTGCATTCTAAAAGTGCTAAAAGTGCACCATCGGAAGCCAAAGGAGTCATGTATCCCATGTTTTGCCTCAGTTATATATGTTCAAAGAGAAAATGCAGTTGAATCTTTGGCCTACTTCTTACTACTAGAAATAGAAAAGTTGAAGAAATACCGAGTTAAGATAAAGTGAAAATTAGTGAGTGATGGAAGTTAACTGTTTTCATGCCTTTTTATACCAGTGTCATTCTAAAATTTAATGAAATAAGTACAGAAGCTTTTATGATTTTTGAGATGTTTTTAATATAATGTGAAATTAAATATTCTATTAATCTCAGATATAGAAACTAAAATTTCACTAAATTCAAGATGCAGTATTTTTTAATACAGCTATGTGGAAAGTTGGGCTATAGATTTTCTTTCCACATGTGAAAAATTAAATGTAATGAACACTTCAGATCCTGATGTTATGGAATTTTCAGATTTCTGAAATGAAGATTCAAATTCTTTTTAATGATGGTAGTTTTACTGTTTTGGAAAAGTTAGATTATCTTTGAATGCTAGATGCAAATCCTCTGATTTTTTTTTTTTTCATTTTGTGTCTACTTCATTTGGAATTTCATGGATATATATGGGCAGATACTTTTTAAAAGCAAAGCGATTAGTTTTTTCTTTTTTTTTTTTTTTCTTTTTTCTTTTTTTTTTCCAAGCAGCATTGAGGAGAACTTGCATGGATTCTCTAAGGCTGAATTCAGTACAAATTAGTCACTTACTTAAATAAAGTCAGTGATGAAGACAACAGTATTATTTTGCAAGACATCGCTTTTAAGAAATGTCATAAAGCTGAATTGTGTTGTGGTATTTGATGACTGTTTCAGTCACTTAAGCAGTGCTATCTTTGTAAGTCTGCAAGCTTCATTGAGGCCATGCTTTCAAGGGTAGGTTTCTCAATCTTAAGTGTAGTCTCTGGGACATGCTTTTATACATTAAAAGAAACCAGTAAGCTTCTTCTGGAAGTTCTAAATGAGTTGTGATGTATAGATTCCTTATTTCTTTTGGAATTAATACCTTGGCAGTTTATTTTCACATTGATGTCTCATCTTTAACTGTGTCCAATTTTTCAGTTTATCCTAGCTGATTCTCAGTTTTTAATATCAGCAGACTTTATCAATTTATTAACTTTTTCCACTGCAAATACAGTTAGAAATACAGAATAAATTTTTGCCCAAAACAAGAACACTTGATTGTAGTTTCTTAGTAACTTCTTAATATTAAAATAATTATAATAAGTAAATTATCAATTTAAATTTGCAATGCTGTCAAGCAAGAATGCTGCTTTCATTCAACCATACAGAATTTCTAAGGACGTAAAATGATTGTCAGTGTTTATATACCCCCTATTTCTTTACAGGTTAAATCCTCTATAAGCTAATCCCTTCCCCCACTCTAGAAATGACATCAGACCTATTTTGCAGCTACATCTTGCCAGATGTTACACACAGCTTTTGACTTTACCTTCATTGTTAAATTCCCTGGTTGTCAGAATTTTAGTTTGTACACAAATAAATAAAAGTCCATGAGCACATTGGGAAGATCATTTAAAATGGAGCTGAAATTTATTTATATCAGTTTAATTAACCAGAGTTCACTAATACTAATTTTAGTTCCTTATTTTATGCAAATAAGAAAAATTAAAACTGGATCATATAATGAAATTATATGATTTTGAAGCTCTTCAAGTACTATGAAGTATTATGAAGCTCTTTTTAAAGTTTCAAAATGGAAATGTTTCATTGTTTTTGAAAGTACTGAGAAAGACTTTTGAAAGACTGAGATTTAAGCTCTGAACAAGAAAATAGGACTTCTAACTCTTCATGAAAGGTAGATTTTCTCAAGTATCTCTCTCCAATGTTCTTTCACATTATGAGATTAGATAGCTTGGATGTACTATAGATGTATAAACTAATCAAAATTTTCTGTAGTGAACTGTAATCTTTATTGTTCAAATGCTATTGCTGATGTCATTTTTTCTCTTTTGGGAATCAGAAGTGAACCAATACAACTTTAGGCATTTTTGAGCACATTTAGAGCTCACCGAAAAGATGTACTCTTCCAATTCCTTACACATAAGCTTAGAGACTCTCCAAGTGCTGAAAGTTCTTGACAAGGTAGATTGCATTGCAATAAACCAAAAATAAATTCACTCCTCTTAAAAAACAAATAAAAAATTCAACTTTAAAATATGCAGAAATGCTATCAGCTCCCTTGATGTTTTAACAAGAAACTTTTCAAAGAATATCTCAGCTCTTGCGCTGGTCCAAAGCAGCTCAAGAGGCTGCTTTCATGAAGCTGATATTCATAAAGTTGGTTCTACTGTAGCAGCATACAGAAGATAAGCAATTGAGTATGCCTGATAATAGAGCTATATGCTGTGGCAATTCAGTTCCTGCTTCTGTGATAAAGTGCAAATAGATTAGACCTGTGAGGTCCTAGATTAGTGCATAGGAAAGCTTGCCAATGCAAATAAGACTGAAACAAGAACACATTGTTGGGATTTCTGTAAGCTAGTTGTTAATCAAATAAAACATGGTATATTAGGGCCTTTTAACACATGTTTTTGACATTTAGCTTTATGCAGCTGACAAGCAAATCAGTCTTCTTTTGTGATTGAATGAAGAAAAATGTATACTATTTTATTAATAAAATGAAATAAGTGCATGTTTAATTTGTTTTAGAAGAAAAAATACTGTTGTGTAGCTTAGAATTTACTCTATGAAACAGTGGTATTGTGCTCAGTACATCTGCTGTAATTTCCATGGACATAAAAAGGAGGCATTATTTTCAGAGCGATCTATGTGTATGAACATTTCCGTATGAAATCCTGCCAGGTGTTGGTACAGCCTTGGAAACGCTTAATTACACAGAGCCAAGCATTTTTCAGTTTTGGCTACTTTTGTTTTTGTTTTTTTTTTTTTTCCCCTAAGGAGAACATAGTATGTCATCATTGTATTTTTCTTTCTAAGTAAAATTTAAAAAAAGGGCTATGATTTTCAAATATGGCAGTCTTTGCTATTTTATGTGAAGATTTTCACAGTAATGCTAATTCTCTAAGCAGGTATGTTCCGCTAGCTAAGTCTTGTGAATGGAATTCCTCTTGTCAGGGGAATACTGGATACAAAAAGAAAGCAGCAGCATGATTTCAGCTTTTTGAAAAGGTTTTCCTCAGGAATTCAGCAACACAAAATAACAGTTCTAGTAATCATATTACGAGATTATTCAATACAGTACTGATTGTCTTCCGATATATTGAAGAGATTCCAAATACATTTGCAATCATAGGCATAGATATTTAGTAAAGATCTTAATCTGATTATTTAAAAACTCCTAATAATATACAACATTATAACACATGTGTGATGTGCTTTTTATTCCAAATATTGGAAAAACAAAGAATAACAACTGATAGCCAATGTTACATAACTGGAAGGAAAAAAAATAATTTGGAGCATAAATGTTTGAATTGAATTGGTTCTACAACGGGAACCAATATAGAACATATTTTGCACTTAGGTCTAGTTTCGTGTCTAAAACCAGATTAGTCATTTAGCAAATGACATTTGTCATTTACATCTATATTCTGTTTATACTCCATGTCTGCTTTCAATATTTGATCTGTAGCAACCTGTAGCACATAATAATTTGTTTACTATTAAGACATAACACAAAAGGAAGTTTATTTTTAAACATTTAAAGTAAGAACATAGAACTATAAAAAAATGAAATTGAACTTGAAAGCCAAACATGCTTAATTGCAAATACAGTGGAGTCTACAGTTAGCTTTTAAGTAAGTGACAAATATTAGAAATTCCAAATAGATTAACATCCCTTTGAGAAGCTGAATGTTTTGCTGAATGAATTGGTAGAATGTGATTTTGATGAATATAGTCAAGACTTAACAAAACCCATACTAACGCTTTTAATTTTTTGCATTTACCTTTTAAAATTAATTGTCCAGTTACCAACTGGTGATTTCAGCAGTCCTTATAGCCAATATAAGTCAGCAAAATATTGAAAAACGTGGCTGAATTTAAACATGCAGGGTCGCTATCAATTTGATAGAGAATGGATATCGTAAATTGGGTAGGATATTTTTTCTGTATTTTAGACAACTTACAGTGATTGATTTCTGATTATATTTGGAGTCATTAAAACTCATCTTGCAGCCTGCATAGAGGCTACTAGCAATCAAAGCAACCAAACTCAATCTGAGCAAACCAGTCATGCCTTTCTGTTTTGAACTTATATACAAAGACTTCAATCACTTACAAATACAGGAAATACATTACTGAGTTGAATAACTTTCTGCGTCTGTCACAACATAAGGCACGCCCAGGGCAGCATACGTATTTAATGCAGTTTCTGTACTATGATACCCTCAACAAGTATTTTAAATCTTGATCTGGAGTTATTGACAGAAGAAATCTTCCATTGACTTCAATATCATAAACTTTAATATTCCTCTGTTTCTGAAGGCTGTTTTTTCTAATTGCTATTTAATGTAAAGAAATTTTATTATACTTTGTCTTAAAATGATACCCAACTTTTGCATTTTGCTATTCTTTCCCTGGTTAGGAAAGAATAATAGAACGCTTGAAGGAGCAAAGGGAGCGAGATGACAGAGAAAGACTTGAAGAAATTGAATCTTATAAAAAGGAAAACAAAGACTTGAAGGAGAAAGTTAATGCTTTACAAGCTGAACTGACAGAAAAAGAGGTCAGTCTTCACAATAAAATCTATATTCTTCTATGTCATGGTGATGAAAGGAAGTGCATTAGGATTACTCTTGAATCATTTAAAGTACTGAAATTTTGCCACTTCAATGGCCAGCTTCTGAACTGCTGTTTTCTTAGGCATTCTTCATAGTCCTCACTTCTGTGCATAAAATATCGCTTCACTTTTTGCATAGATGTGTATTGTCTTCTGTACATTTCCCTCTCCATAAGCATCCAGAAGGCTCAGAGATTACATTGTTGCTTGTTTTCACTTGTCAATCAGATCAATAGACTTCAAAATAATTGCACCTCCAGAATATAATGTCAATTAGCCTGTATTATGAATGTTTCTGTGTTTCACTATACGCCAGCTCCTGTGGTTCTGTCAGTTGTACTCTTAAAATACTGTCTTTGGCTATAAATGCTTATCTTTGTGTCAACTCTTTTTGGGGAACTGGGGGGAACAGCATCAAAGTGATTAATAAGATGGCAATAAGTTAGTGTCCCGGTGACTAGGAATTAACTTTTTGCTCTTGGTCATTTTTCAGTCTAGTTTAATCGATCTCAAAGAACATGCATCTTCATTGGCATCAGCAGGGCTGAAAAGAGACTCCAAACTTAAGTCTTTAGAAATAGCCATAGAACAAAAGAAAGAAGAGTGTAGTAAGTTGGAAGCACAGTTGAAAAAGGTAAGTTCCATCTTAAAAACAAACAAAATCTAGCCATAATCAGGAAAAAAACAAACCCTGCCAAAAGATACAAAACCTCTTATTTTGAATAGATTGACTAACTTACTCTTCTAGAGTAATTCTAAATCTACCCATACTGTTTGCTGATGCTTGCATAAAATACTTCTAACTTTTAAGAGACTTTTACCAAAGCCACTAGAAACCTCCAAAATTATATTGAATGCCCCTGTGAGAGAATTCTGAGAATCTGGGGCAAATCAGTGAACTGGGAGCAGGATGTTGGAGGGAAAGTAGAAGGGCGGAGAGAAATTATCAGACCAGCAATTTGTATATGAATTAATGTATTCCTTGATTAGAAATAAATGGAAATGCTTATAGCATAAGAAATAATTAAAGCAGCACTTTCTAATGAAAAAAGTCTGCTTCTAAGATGGAAATTCTAGTTAGGCTTTATTTCCGCATTCTTTGGCTTTGTTGACGTATGTGTGTTTGTGATAAAGCAAAATAGTACAAAGCTTACTTCAGCTATCAGTTCATTATTTCAATTCAGGTAGTGGAAGCAAGCAGCTGAAGGAAAACATACAAATGCTGTATTTTATAATGTGGTTTCATTTAAATGTATGCGTTAATTTATGCGTTACAATATTCTTTGCTTAAATGATTTGCAAGTTTGCTTATGCCGTTTCTACCATACATTGTTTCTTTGTTTTTTTCTGTGTCATTGGTAATGTCTGCTCTCTGTTCAAATGCCAATGTCATGATGTGTTTGATGGGTTTAGGCAGTATGTTTGCCTTCTGCAATTCTTAAGTGTGGAGCAAACATTGATTTTTGATATTTCATATTCTAGAAAAGTGTTCATTTATTCTATGAGTGCTGCCACTATTTGGATAATATTCTGAATTTTTCTTTTTGACGCAGGTTGAGTAGTACTGCTCTTTAAGCAGGATTTTGGTACAAGATTGTTGAAGGGTATTTACATTATCTGTGAAGAAGTTCTTGCAAAGTGTAAAAAAGGATACTGGAATTTAAAACTGAGAATTCTATTCTTTGACTGTGTTTTTGAATGTCTGCGGTAGCCTGTATTGTATTAGTTGTAGAAATGAACAGAGAGAATCTTTTCAAATAACGCATACAAAAGCTTTAGTTAAACACAACTACTTTATAAGTCATAGTTTAAAAGTGCTATTGATACCTGAATTAGAATATGTTAGAATATGAACCTGAAATGTTTTCATGCGATTCCTACTTTTTAATTTTCTTTCATTAGAAAATGTATGCATTTACATTGTACTTCACTATAAAATATACTTCATTACAATCTAAAATATCTCATTTGTCTACAATTAGAAAAACAACACCTAGTGAAACAAATGAACAAACAAACAAAAAAATTCCTAAGGCACAGATAACTTCAGAAATAAAAATATCCTGGAAGAACCTGAGATCCTAAGTCAATCTTTTATGGCTGCACATATAAACACATCATGTGGTCATGGAAAAATAAGCACTTATAAAAATCGGAGAAGTCTAGGGCATCTTTCATATAGAAAAGGTAGTATGTTCCTTGTGTATAAATACAAAGGATTATTAAAAGAAAGTTGAAAACATAATAGCTTTATTATATCATAAATAGAGCATAAAGCTCCGATGGAAATTCACCCAACATTTGTAGGAGACCAGGTATTTCCACAATAAAATGTAGTAACAACCTTCTTTGTGGGCATGTTTAGTTGAATAGAAACAGTGACTGTTAATACTAGTAGACTCGAAACAGTAATTTTCAACTCACATTTTCACTTATAAAATATTTTATGTTCAAACCTGTAAATATCTTGTGTTAAAATTAATTGGTCCCTAGAAATCTACCTTCACCATGTTTTCACTTTTTAGAAAACTAACTGAAACAGAAAACTGGGTTATTCTTGTCTGTGTCTGACTTAAAATAGGAGGGAGCATCAGCAGCATACTTCAGAGTAAATTAATCTAGATGCCTCATAATTGTGCTTATTTATGAACATTAAACACTAAGGAAGCTGGAAGCATAGCCTGTATCTCCTTTTAGGGTGACACAAGATTGTTACTTAGTTTGAAAAACTTGACTGCAACTTATGATTCTTTTCTCTAGTATGGCACAGATAAGGCACTTTTCATTAAGATATTTTAAAACAATCATAGTTAAATTTTGATTTATATGTTTCGCCAAGTTCTGTTAGTAGGTATGAATATAATGTGCTTAACTACTATGATTTACAATTTTCCATGAGTGCTAATGGTAGTAAGAGCTGTGCCTGAAAGAAAATGTGTACAAAGGACAAGTATAATCAAAATCTGATTTTGTTTGTTTGTTTCTCTTCTTTTTTCCTCCTTTTTCCATATCTTTTTTTTTTTTTTTGTGAGAGAAAAAGATTCATTTTTTGATAAGAAATTTGCTTTTTTAGTTGAATCTTATCAAATACAAATACTTTTTATTTTTTAACTCAGCTGTATTTGCTTTTCAGTAAGAAAACACTGTATTCATTTTAAAGAGTGGACATGTTTGAAGTAATAAATAAGGTGTTTATAATGAGTAATTATTCAAATGACCATGCAATATTTTGGTGATTTTGGTGCACAAAATAATATTTAAAGCATTAAGAATGTGTATTGGACAATTTAAGACAAAGATGAAAGACTGAAATTCAGGAAGTTTAAAAAAGTCATAAAACAAGAAAAAGAAGAATGTTCAATGCTTTCTGTGCCAAAATTCCACAGATGACTTCTTGACTTACATTGTGTTGCTATTAGTGAAAGAACAGCAGGAATTAACTGAATAGGTAGCTAAGTACTTTCTATGCGTGTCCGTATGTATATATATATATCTAATGTGTGTGTATATATATATTTACATGTAATCTTATTACCCACTTCAGAATATCCTCCTTTTGTTTGTCATTATCTTAAATTTAGTTGCTTACTGACATATTTGCAGTTGCCAAAGGACTTTTTGTTATGCTGTACTGTTGAAAAGTCATTCTGCATAGAAAATTCAGTATTGTGTTAAACAAAAGAGAAGTAATAAATATAATGATAAAATTTAATCAATCACTTATTATTGCCATCTTTGAAGCTTTGGTGATAAATTGCAGCCTCAGCCAAAAGCACTTCTCATGATTCATTGCTTGAGAGCAGCACTTAATGTATCATCAAAAGTGGACACCTTTCTTTATTTCATGGGTTATTTAACTTGAGAAAGGGAAAGTAACACAAACCTTAAATTTCTTACTCCAGCTATTCTTTTTTAGGAGCCAAAGTCAACATTTATGGTTCCCCAGTGCCTCTCACTTTCACCAAGGAATGTTTAGAATCTTAAATTTCTACTTTTCTATTACAAGGTCTTCTGTGCAAATGCACTGGTTTTGTTGAGCTAATGCTGTTTTCCTGGATCTTTCCTTCTTTTCCTGTCTGTGCTTCACTCCCTTCCAACTTTGCAATGTAGCAAGCTGAACAGTTGTTCAATCAGATGTACAATCCTGTAAGTTCTTTTTAAGATGTCCTCTGTAACATATAAAGCATGAGGATCCATTACCTTACTGTGTTGTGCTCTTCCTCTGTGAAGCCTTGCAGAATACTTCCAATGGTCACTATGCTATATCTGTTATATCCAAATAAATGAGCTTTGTGGACTTCAAGGCCATGAAATATATTAAAAAATGCATATAATATTTCTTAAAAAATCCGAACATCCTAGCCTTTAGGTCCTCAACTTCTATGTTAGAGAAGCATGCAGTTAACTTTGTTTTATTTGGTTTTCTTTGCTTTTCACTTCCTCCTTCTGGAGTACTTTATTGGATCCTTCAAACTTAAATAACTTCTAATTTATTTAGTTTGCCTTAACTGACTGAATTGATTAGGCAAATAATAATATCTAGGAAGTAACTGGTAGTATTTTTAAAATCTGAATGGCTAAAATAGTTCATGTCAGTTTTACTCATGCAAGACTGTGTTCATTCAGCGTATGCAATTAAGAATATAGAAACGTATTTAACCCAAGAAATTGCTGAAATATATGATGATGAACACAAGCAGCAGTGCTTGACAAGCCAAATAACATTACTTGGGCTTGCTTAGCATTATTATTCTTGCTAAAGCCTGCTTTAGTTGCTCAGTATCTATCCTTTTGACTTCCTTGTGTTCCCTTTTCTGTTTGATGAAGAGCAGTAACCAAATATTTTTTCTGTAGAGAGTACTTCCTATTTTTTTCCAGCATCACAGGACAGAAATAATGATGCAACTGGATTGTAATAGCAATAAGAAAAGTTTAAATAGTAATCCTTTTTGGAATGATCATATATTTGGGATAGTACATATATGAGAACTTTTTTTTTTTTTTTTTAGCTTGTTAAATCATATGATAATCTGCATTAGAGAAGATATTGCCTTCACTGAAGTTAGTGGGAATATTACTGTTAATGTTGGTGGACTGGGAGTCCAGCTTTGGAGTCTATTACAGCTGAATTTTGTAGCTTATAACCATGCATTAGATATGCCACGACTTATGTATAGGAGAAGACTCCCACAAAATATATCGTAGTTACTCTTGCAGTTATCATCTAACAGTGTTTTGAATCCAGTCATAAATCGATTGTAAGTAGTATAACACCTTATATTATCTCCTCTACCATCCAGTACACAGGTGGTCAGACCTTTTCCCTTTGGAGGACAGAACCCTTCTTTTATGTATCATAGATAGCATCTGTCGTATTTATGTTCCTGTTCAAATCACTTGCACTCTTGTGCATGTCTTTTTGGACTGAAGTCTATTTTGTGTTGCATATTCTCTTGGTTTGCATATTTATTCCAGTTGTTATTTCAGGATTTGTTACTCTGCTGTATGGATCTTTTGTTATTTTCTAGTCTATTTGTGTGATTCCAAGTCAGCCAGTTTTAATTTTTTTTTCCTTCCTGGTTCTCAATTTCCTGTAGTACTAGTGAACAATTTTAGTATATCCTTGAAGCTGGTTTCCCTCAATAATTTTTTCTTATCTATCTTCTGAATTCTTATGTATATGTAACAGTCTACTTTTAACAGTGTAATAATGATCCGTTTATCCCTTAAAAGCACCTAGCACCTCCAAATGGAGTTGTGACTTCACTGAAGTCAATGGCAACATCATTTTCTTTGAAATCTACAAGTCTAAGATTTCATCTCTTCTTTTCTTTTCCTTTTTTTTTTTTTTTTTTTTTTTGTGTGTGTGTGTGTGATGGCATTTATGCCAGTTCCTGAAATTACCTTTTATTACTGCAGTTCATGATTCTTACTTAATAGAATGCTTCCTCACTGTTTTTTTTTTTTAATGCTCTGTTGTTTAAACATGTCAGAGAAATATCAGTCAGTCGATCTCTATTAATTCATGCAATAATATAGCTTTTTAAATGGTGAAGATGCAGAAAAGGTGCAAATCCTGCTTACTCTATACTGTATTCACCTGTGTGAACAGGCTGTTGAAAAAAATTGGGCGTATGGTCTTTCATGGTTTTTTGAAAGGTGAACATTTAAAATAGCCAATTAATTCTTGTGAAAAGTTGACTATAATAAGATACATAACTGCTTTTGTTCTGTAATGAAAATAAGATGACATACCTTGTGTAGGGGCCTAATGAACTTTCCTCTCAACAGTAAAAACTTATTTTTCCATACGCTTCATGAGAGCAATATCATATCAAAAGTTTAAGTACTTGTAGAATCTGCTTCAAATTCCTTCAGTGAGCCCAGAAGTTGAATATAAAAATACTGAAATTTTAAGCAGACTAAAAAAAAAAAAAAAAGTTGAAAAAAGTGACTAATTATTTTTAGCTCATTACTGAAAGTAATAAAATTTGAAGGATCTGACAAAGTAATTTCTTGCATGTAATTTTTTTTTTTAATTTAATAACCCAGTTGATTTCTGTGTATGCCTGTGTCTATCTAAAATAAAATGCAGTATCTGTCCATCCATTTCTGTTATGCAGAATAATGCATGCATGGTTGCACCATAAAATTATAATATTCATGTTACATGTTTGTGACAAAGTGCTATGGTGTTTCTGTAGGAAATTTGTTGTTTACATACAGAACTGTTTCTTTACTTTTAAAGTATTTGATTACTGTAACAATTAGTGAAATTATTAGTGATTACTTATTTTTATCAATTTGATAAAAATAATATACAACACAGTCACAATGCTGACAGAAAAAACACCTTAAATTTAGTGTGCTAATTTGAAACTCAGGATTGCACTTCCTATGCCTACTCTGCACACAGGAGCATTATCACACAGATAGAGAGATCAACTGCTCTGCTGCTGAAAGGTGCCCACAATACCAATTACTCCTCCTCATAAAAACAAAAGGTATTCTCCCAAGAAAACAGTGCCAGGAGAAAACTGGGGACAAAAATGGAAAAAGGATAGAGAGGAGAACAGCTAGAAGTGGAGATTTTCTAATGTATGTGATAACCATGCATGATTAAGAATGATCCAAGCCCTTCTCTCACACTTAGTCTGCAAAATAGGCAAAGGAATCTGCCCTGCTGGGTTTGGGAGCAGTGTCTTGCAAGTAAACTATGTTTGGGATCTTTGTAAGTAACTCTATTCCTTTATTCTGGTAATGTCAGATTAATTGTATTTTGTTCTCTGCTCTTTGTCAGCATCACAAGGGTTTCCTTTAAGGGAAAGGTCCTTTTCAGTAATGTTTGATGTTCTTGCTGTCCAACAAATATGGAATGCTTTAAGCACCAGTGAAAGCATAAGAATTGAAAATATTTCTGCAACTTAGTATTTATTTCCCTAGCACATTATTATGCAAGACTTAACAGAATATAATTTATATATTTATCAGGTTTCATTTTAGTTATGAGGTATGCAGTTGACAATTTATTCAGTACATTTTGGAGCTGCTGTGTGACAGGAATTTTGTGTCACAGTTGAACATTTGACACTTTTGCATTGGTGACATTATCGTTTTTGATAATGTCACCAATGCAAAATGTTATATCATTTTTGCCTAATTATATACTTTCATCATCCAAAGTCCAGTGGGGCAACAAATAGTTATTAAAAAAAAAAAAAAAAAAAGTAAAAAGAGAGGCTTTTCTATCTATTCTATATTGCTTCTGTCTTGGAATGAAGCTTGTTTGGAGGCACGTGGGGCAAAACGTTGGGCTGCTGCTAACTGTTCTTGTATGCTAAAGTGAAGAAAAGAAATGCTAGAGGCAGAAAGGTGGATGTTCTGCATGTTTATGAAATGATGGACCCAAGGCCATCAAATAAGAGAGTGATACATTGAAAGAAACAGGAAGAGTCAGCATAAGATAAGCCAAAGGTCATTATTAAGCGGGAAGATATACGAGGGTAGAAAAGAAACTGTTGCCCTCACCCAAACAGTGAAATTGAAATATTCTGTGGATATTACCTTGAAATGATCTCTGTATTAAGAAACTCCGGAATCTTCACAGAATTCAGGGCTGGAGCATGTAATTGTTATCCTAAACAGAACATTTGAAGAGCAAGGCCATTAAGTTTTGTAGGAGTCTCATGGTCTTTCTGTTGACATACTTTGTTAACTAAATATTTATTCTGAATAAGAATCTTACAGTGAGGTTAAAATGTAAAATCCTTCTCTTATTATCCTCATGCTTAAATGATATGTTACATGCAAAACTCCTAAGTTTCTTCCCACTATTTTCATTTTTCTGTTATATTAAAGCCAGACCTGTTCTTTATTTATACAAAAAATTCTAGCCATTGCAAAGAATGTGAATCTTGTAATAGCTGTAGTTTATATTGATTCTTTCTAAAACATGCACGTTCAATTTTGATTTGCATTTCTTCCCTTGCTTGCTTGCATAGTCTATTGTCTGAAATTAAGAAGATAATTACATCCACATCTTCGATGAGTAATAAGATAGTTGGAGGTCTTTCAGTTCTAAATGCCCTGAGTTTCTGTAAAATTCTCTTATAAAAAAATGTTATCTGAATTTTCTATGTTTAGTGTGCACTGCATTAAACTACTTGTTTTTTCCTTGCCTGCTCTTTCAAGATGCCAATTAGGAATAATGGGAAGCAAGGGGTAGGCTAAGCATTGCAGTGCATTGTTGTTTTTCCATCTGTCTGTGATTATTCCAGTCAAGAGTTTAAAGCACTTGATGCCTGATCATGCTCCCATTGAAGTTTAATTGGGTTTTTGCCATTAGGTTTGATGGGAGTAAGATCGGACTCTGCAGTGTTGTATTCATTTCGTTTGTTCTTGTCTGTGAAACTGCCACCCATCCATGCATGTGTTTGCCAGGTTTGTGCCATTTTCACCAATAAGCTTGTTCTTCTGATGTTTCAGGTTAAGTATTAATGATGGGGAAAGAAAAAAAGGATTACTGGATAAAAAGTCAGATAAAAGAAGCCTCATAGTTTATCAATTTGTCTTTTATAGACAGCACCACTTACAATAAATTTCTTCCTTTTAGATTATTAGTATTAAACTGTGTTTGAAACATCTGGTGACACAGTGACACAGATTACAATGTGTACATATATTTCTGTACATACACATGGATGAAGTGTATATGTACGGAGAAAGAGATCATATTTGGAAGACTTAAAGTGATTCAAGTAATTGACAGTTTTGTTTTGTTCTTTTTTTTAAGTAAAAAGCCCGGCCCTCAAAGTATGGTCATGTTGATAAGTAAAACACCCAAACATTCTGTTTAATAACTAACCTCCCTTTCAGGATGAAGCCTTGTTAAGATAGAATTTAAAAGTAATTTTAGACTGCAGGGAGCTTCGAGTTCCTTTTTACAAGGCTTATGTAGGAAAATGTTATCTGACAGAAATACCCATAATCCTTTTTAATGAAAACTAAACTCCAAGACTGAAAATGAGAACTCTTACAATGACTTAAGTTATTGTCATCCTTTTTTTTTTTTTTTTTCTTTGTTTTTTTAAATACTGATTCTGAAGGCTCATGAGGCTGAAGAGGAGGCACGGATGAATCCAGAATTTGCAGACAGAATGAAACAGCTTGACAAGGAGGCATCATACTATAGAGAAGAATGTGGCAAAGCTCAGGCTGAGGTTGACAGACTTCTAGAAATTCTCAAGGAAGTAGAGAATGAGAAGAATGACAAAGATAAGAAAATTGCTGAGTTAGAAAGGTAATTCTTGTATTATTTGTCTACCATTGAGTGGCATTTTTATTTACTTGGTCTCCACTACCAATGAGAGAAGTTGATGATAGAATGTGCAGGTTTTTCTAATAACAGAATTTTGTGATATCTTGTAAAACTGTATGAGAAATGAAAAAGATTTTGATACTTGAAAATCACATCTGTCTGCTGGTTTTGGAATGATTTAAAGTTGTCACTATTTTGTAGTCTTCATAAAAGGAACGTATATAGGAAATTTACAGTGACAGTCATGCTGGAAAACCATGTTAGGGGAACAGCTTTTTCTTTCTAGTAATGGGTAAATCAAAGCTGTCCACAGAAATGTTTCTTCAGTGTGAAAAGAATTGCTAGTTCTCAGACGTACTAAAAAGCATTGGTAAGTATTTCTGCTCCTGGCTGTTCGTATTTCTCAGTGGCTCTGTGGTCGTTTTTTTTCTCTTGTTGACCAGGTGTTTGTTTTCTTATTTCTGGGACAGTTATATGGTCATTCCTTAGTGTTGGCAGGAGAGTTCAGAGCTCAATTTGTCTTGCGCATTTGGAATTAAATAACTGTTGGAAGATTCTCACATAGAATAACTGGCAAGTTATTTGACTGACGAGAAATTTCTGTGTCTCTGATTTCTTGTTCCCTTTCTGTACCCTTTCTTGTTCCCTTTTCTTAGACACTGTTAGGTAAATGAAAGAAGAATTTGCATATTTTTGAACATTTTACTGATTAACTAGTTGCCAGTCTAGTGATTAGATAGGAAGAACAGGGCTTCTTGATGCAAAATAGGAGATTTAAGGAATCTCATGATTATTGCTGTTGTTCCAGTCAGGACATAGCATAACTCTGTCATGTTAGAGAGGATTGTCATGATACCTGGAAAGATCTGTTGGAAATATTGTTTACCCTGGGGGAAAGATAACAGCCAGCTTGGAAAGGAAGCTGCATAGAATATCTCTTACTGATGATGACTTATCAGCCTTCACAGTTCTGTTGCCAGAACTCATCTTTCTCTACAGAATTTGGCAGAGATTTGTTGTAATAATAATAAAAAGAATGGAATACAACTATTAATCAATTTGTCATGAGAATTAAGACCTCAAATTTAAGGTGAAGATTTGTGCTTGAAATGCAGCTGATTGTTTACATGACAATGGCTTTAGTTAGCACTTACCTCTCTCACCATATCAGAAGGGGTTTAGAATGCTCCAGTATTTGCATGGATTTAAATTTGTAAAGTATATGATGGAGAAAGCTATTAAAGAGGAATTGTCACTTATGCACAATGAACGAGTTATGCCTAAATTCTCCAATATCCTAAAACACCATATTAGAAAAATATAACACAATTAATGAATCTATGTGGGCATGAAATTTCTGCTTATTTCATTCACTGCTGCATGTACTTGTAGGGACAATTGCACAGCTAGATTTCTAACGTAGTAAGACCAAGTGGGAGCAAGCTGGTGGAGATGGATAGTGTATTCTTTACAGGAGCAGTAACTGATACCCACACTGGGCTCTAAAACATTCTGAATTATTATGTGACACTAGATGCAATAGTAGGCATGCTAAACTTTATTCCAAGAAAATAATCTTAAGAGATTTATTGAGTAGCAATCACATATTTGCTAAATGGTTGAATATTAAAGTGGTAGTTGAGATTAAATAATAAACATAATAAAGCAATGAAATTTATAATCTATTTTTTAGTAGTTATTATTATTATTATTATTATTATTATTATTATTATTATTATTATTATTATTAAAGAGATAAAGAATCCATGGCAATTCATGCTTTTATCTGAATTAAATTTAGAATTATCCACTGATTAAAAAGAAACATGGGGACTACTATTACTATGGCTTTGTTAGCGTGCCACCTCTTCCTGTCTGAGAAACCTGCAGTGGGTTCTGTAACTTCCTTCTCTTCTCTCTTTCTTCGATAGCACTTTCAACAGTGGCATTTTGGGATGCAAGTTTTGTATTATAGATCAGGGTCAATACTGAACTACTTTTTTACAGAGAAATTTGGTGCCACTGAGTAAGCACATACTTTCTCAAGAGGTTATGCAGCATCTGGAATATGATCAAGAAGTTAAGCTTTGCTATGAACCTTTAAGTGCTTCTCTAATGCTAACAATAAGATATCTTTGATATGACGAGCCAAAGAAGGAAGTATATTGTTATATTTTATGCTTTAAGATTTCCTTGTGAGTTCTATTAATTGGAAATCACTTTCTCATTTGATTTAAATTATAGAACAGCTTCCAAGATTAATTCTAAATTCTTAGAGTATATATTATTGTAAAACAGAAAAATGATGAACATAGAAATTATTTATTGTTGATTGCAACAACAGAAGTTAAATCTTTATTGCTACTTTCCAGTGTGTGTGTAAGCACAAAATGGTTGACTGGTACAGCAAGCCTAGCAAACTGCCACCAGTATAGAGGTCTAATAGGGAAATATTTTTAGATAGTGGGCATAACTGCTTGTAGTAATCAGGGTCACTTGAGTTTCTCTACAGTTTAAATTCTGTTCCCTCCCTCTTCCTCAGTTTTGATTAAATATTGGCCGAAGATCTAACTCTATATATAGCCGTGCCACCTGTTGGCATCCCTAGAAAGGGAACTTTGATGCTAAATTCCCATTGTAGGGGGCTAGGTAGAGTGTAAATTACTATAACATTTTATGAAATGTGCTACTATTTTTTCTGCTTGTACCGACTACATGCTTGGCTCATTATTGAAGGGAAAAGGCGGAGCCAGAGCTCAGTTTACTCCCTTTGTGTGAATAAGGTATTGTGAAAATGACTGCCACTTGAACAGAAGCATATTTTAAAAATGTTCACTTCTCCTTGTCATGCTGTTTTTTAATTCAAATAACTCGTGTGTTGCTAGTTTTTTCTCTTTCTCTGTTTTCATTCTCAGGAACATCATATCTTCAACATTTCTCCTAATTTCATATGCAAGACTTGTCTGGTGTTCTGTAGGAAAATTAATTTTCTTCTGTAACATATTTGTTGATTGATGGCTTGCTGGAATCCATGTTCACTACTATGCTACCATCTTTAGATTTCAACATAATTGCAACATAAATTCTTGATATTTATAAACATAAACTCCCAAGAGAACTGTAATCTAGAGTACTTCAAATGATATCTTCTCAATATTTGATGTATCCACTCATAAATTCATTAGCATTATGGCATGCTCATAAATTCAGTTCATCTGAAAAATAGAAATATGTTTCTGATGATGTTATCATTTACAAATAGGAATGAAAACAAGATCAATTACTTCTAAACAGAAAAGTTGAACATGTATGAGTGTCAAATACTGAAAAGCAAAATTATCTCCTTCAATATATGGGGAATTAAATTTATAATGCTATTTGTCAAGTGAACATTATTAATAATACTGAAGAAGATTTTATCCTTATGGTAATTCTCTTGGTTTTAACATGACTTTTGAACTCAGAAGCTATCACACTTCTGAGTTCCATCACTTAAGATTCATGATTCATGCTGTTCTTCATACGTACAAGCTTGTTGGTCTATTTTCCCAACTACTACGTATATACAAACATATTTTGTGTTTTCATAACTTACCATTACTACGTAGAACCTTGCTCCAACAATAGCCACTTCCTTGATATCTTCTATTACATCTTTCATCATTTATTTGTTTATAATGAGACTAGATTAAAATAAAATGCAGTATATTGTGGATTAATGTACTTTTAGTAAACTTAGCATGTTGTCTTTCTTTGGTTTCATTTATTAAGGAAATGTGGTATATTTTTTTTGCATAATGTAAATAAAACCAAGCAAGATAGTGATTAACTTAAATGTTAATGCAAAGGGTCTAGCCAAAACAAGATAACTGCAGCTGAGAAGGAACAGTCGGGATGGAATGTGTGTATTGTTTAATGCTTTATTAGCAGTGGTAGAATGAAAGGTATTATTGTTTATGACATGTACTGGGGAGTTTAAATAAGGAAATGAATTTAAGTGAAATGTAATAGTATAATATGCCTGACTGAAGTTATGACCAGTAAAATTGCTCACTGTAAAATAAGGATAATACTTGATGCAGTTTAGGAAGAGAAAGATTGAATAAATTTGCTTCTGGCAGTGTTGTCGTGAGCCATCTAAATAATGAAGCAGACATCTAAACAATGAGGTGTAAATCCTGGTATGTCAGAGCAAATGTTTGCAGTAATGATAGGAAAGTATTAATGTCATTGAGCACTAGCAAGATCCCATATGGAAGACTGCTGAATACCTGCCATCAGTCACATTCCGGAAGGTTGAATTCAAACTGGAAACAGGTGCAGCTGAGGGCTCATGGGATAGTTAGGCGAATGGAGTGCTCGTGTCACAGGGGGTCTATACTCAAATGTTGTTTCTGTAGCAAAACAAAGGTTCAGTAAGGATGTGTGCTCTCAACAAATAAATACGAAGGGGTAAAAGCTGCAGTGATAAAGGAATGATTTAAATAAAAGAAGAGTAAAATTCATTGAAAATAAAGAATCCATTAATAAGTTTAGAATTGAAAAAGAATGAAGGGAAAACACATCTTCTAATTCTCAGAGGAAGGAAGGCTCTGAAACAGCTTTCTAAATAAATCAAAGGGAATGAGAAACCTAACTGGTTTTAAGGTGCAACTTGATACATGTATGAATCAGATTATAATATATGGCCTGCGACTACACACATGATTTCAGTCCTCTGAACCAGCATATTTATGATAGTCTTGTGCTCTTGCAAGAGTAGCATGCTGTTAGCAAGCTGTGTGCATGACATGTCTCTGTTAACTTTACCTTATTTAACATTCCACAGATATCTATGCAAAGTAGATATCTATGCAAATGTGCTACTTATATTAAATGTAATTTCTTCGGGGACGAGAATAATAACTGAGTGCTCTGAGAATGCAAGAAATGCAGGTATGTCCTCTGGGTCTGCATTGTGCCCAGTCCGAAGGATTGGGAGAAAACAAAACAATGTTCTATGGGCACATGGATGAAAAATAACTGAAGAGGCTGCCTTTGCTCATAGAACACAATGCTGTAAATAAAATTCCAGGCTGTTCTCTGGACTTTATTTTAAAAAAGCATCGTATGGGATGATAAATTCTGTGTAGAAAAGTAATGTGTGAGGAAGGAAAGAACTGGATTAATAATTGCTTTCTCAAACAGGATCATATTTAAGCACACCTTGCTTACAATTGCTTTGAGTACCCTTACCAGAAAGGCCAGACTACCTATCAAACAGCAACGCTCAGTGCAGGATGCAGTGGTCTTTTAGTTTTAGTCATCCATGGAGCAGTGACAGAGTTTGGGCAGCCATCATCTCAGATCACTTTTTAGGTACTGCACTTTGTGACCTCAATAAGATCTTTGAAGAAGCTGCCAGATTGTTTCGCTGTTATGCCTTTTATAAGTAGATGTGATGAATGTAGGTCATCAAACTCCTCTTGGCTCAAAAAAGGCTTCATGATGTATGATGAAACGTTTACCAATGAACAGCTAATTTGTTTGCTACATGATGGTGCATGTATACATCAGGGTGGTTATAAATACAGATATTTGTGGACTGTGTTTGACAGTCCAGAAATGACAAGGTGCCATTTGCTTTAAAATATCAGTTGTGCTGAGTATACAGCAAGCATGTGCTGTACAGAAAATTTATTTTACTTTCCTTTTTGCTTTCCTTTTCCTTTCCTTTTTTTACTTTTTTTTTTTTTCTTTTAAATAAAATCTGCTAATATAACATCTTGTTATATTTTTAAAGAACTAATGTGTTCCTCCCTATATTCTCTTTTGCTGTCTCTCTCCCTATCTGTTTTTCTCCAAACTGCTGCTTTCATCCCTACTCCAACCAGCTTGACTTCCAGGTCAGTATTTTCTGCTCTCCTATTTGATTGCTCCTTCCACAACCAAGGTTTTCATTGATGCTCAGTTTATTTGGTCATTTTGATACCACATTAGTAACCTTTGTTTGAATTTTTTGTTTTTTGTTTTTCATGCTTTGCACTGTTATGAAGTTTTTGGTCATTCCACATCTAGATCAGAAACTTCACAGTAAATGAATGCTTTTGCCAAAAGCTTGTAAGAAAAATGCATTTATTAACAACATATCCAATTTGTATGTTGTGTAAAGAGTTTTTTCTTCTACTTTTATTATTTTTATTTAGGAGTTCAACATTGGGAGTAACTTTTTGATAGGTAACCTAACAAGAAATAATTGAGTAATAACAATACTATGCAGAGAGATATATGCTTATAATTAGAGACATATTTTACTGTCATCACTTAAACTATTAAACTATTATTGCAAACATCATATGAGAGTTTGGAGTGGTTTGGCTGCTGATTCAGAAACATTTAGCTATTTGTTTTGGCCAGATTCTGGATGAGTACATAATTGCAATGAATGTGTGTATATGTGAACATTTTGTATACTGTTTTTATATGCTTCATGTTCTTGTCAGATACAAGCTTTATTTTCTTCAGTGTTCTAGATAAGTTTCATTAACATTTGTGCTCCTGCACTATTTTTGAGGAATTTTAAAGAATTTGGTAATGTTCTCAAGTCCTGAACAGGTCATCTTCTCCTGCAAAGTCTTTCTGTTGAGTTCGATCTTGTCTGCTTTACCACTCCTTTCCCACATTATGCAGAGTTCTTCCACAATACAGTGCACCCCTGAAATGTTGCTCACTAATTTAAACAGTACTTCAAGAGCTGTCGTGAGATCTTGAGAAATTGAGATCTGATCTATTAAAAATGATTTTTTAAAATATCAAAATATGATTGTATTTGTTTTTCAATTTGAGAGAATATGAATGTTGTTTAAGGGATTTTTGTGATTAATTATTTCTGCCAGACAAAATTGCTGGTTCTGCAGGGACAACTATTACTACTTGTGTTTTTGGAGGCAAAATAGGTGCCACACTGAAGCAATGTCATAATGATCTGAGTACTAAGAAAGCTTAAAACCAGGCTTCAAACGTTTGAAATAATGAGCATATCAAACAATGAATCAGAGGCTGAATGTATTTTTATTAGCTGAAATCTAAAGAATGAAAATATTTTGCTGTTGCTGGTACTATACATAGCATAGGTTCTTAACGATAAATGTTAATGGTCTGATTTTGTTTATTAATATCAAAATATGACATGGCTAAGGTATAGATAAGTCTTGTTTTCTTTACTGAAGTTGCTCTCCTTGAGGACAAACAAACCTGATTTTCAATCATTTTTGAAGTAGGAGGTGTGTACTTTTTCGCAGATCAGTTGGATTAGAATATGAGTAAGGATGTATGCTGCAAAGACCTTCCAGGTAGATCTCAGGTACCAAAGTTTTGCATTTGGTGCTACAGTTCCACACATTGTGTTGCCATGCAGCACATTTGTCTGGAATCTTGGCAAATCTCCAACATGTCTTTATAATGTGTTTAGATCTGAAGTTTACAGATCTTTTATGGAAATACATACATTTTGCATCGTTCTCTGTTTGTATAGAAGTGGAGCTCAACAGTTAGGAGTTTCTATATCTTGATTTCAAAACCGAGTACGGTCCATGTTTCCCAATTCAGACACATAAGAAAAGGTTCTGATGTGAATGTTTTTGAACCATACAGCCAAAGATGGCTCATAATTAAAACACTGATGAGACTATTTTTCGTGGTGTGCTTTTGTGCGTATTGCAATGGCAACTTACTTTCTTACTGGAAAGTTCTGTTTCTGAAATTTGAGTCCTATCTATTGCAATAATGAATAGGATGAACACTTTATTGTGCTTCACTACAAGAGCACTTTAACATGTTTGAATAAACCTTATTGCACCTAAATTATAAAAATACTGAAACAGTTTTTCAACATCTTTATTTCTGCCAGAAAACAATTAGATGAATTTACTCTAGTTCTGGCTATGATGAAGGTGCTGGCTAAATGACTACTATGGCACTTCTGTCAGTACATATTCAAAACTTTATTGAAAATCTCCCTATCCCAAAGGAGTTTAAAGAAAGTTATTATGTTAGGCAGTTGACATTATGATTGATTTCACCTGAATTCAATGATTGGTATGCAGAAACCTTTGTTCAGCACTGGGAGGTGCAATTTTTGTTATATTTTGTTGACTTAAAAAAACAATTGACCTTGCTGAAGCAAATCCTGCCAATTTCCATCCCTGTAGTCATTCATACGTGCTAGTATATGATTAAAATTTACTGTAGTATTGCAGTGAAGTCTTAAACTGTTGCAGCTTGAAACACTGTTAAGGTCAAAACTCAATTTTAATAGATTTATTAATCTCTTTAATTTCTGATAATCAGTATATTCTTAACTGTCATTTTATTAATGATTGGAAAGGTTAGAAAAATGCTGTAGCTCTTTTATAACTTGATGAGCTATTGATACTGCTGGCAAAGAAGATAAAATACGTTGACGTAAAATAATGTATGTATTTTAATATAAAAATCTACTTATGCTATAAGAGAATCTCAACACAAAAATCAATCAAATGACTTTTTTTTTCATTTAGTTTACAGCAAGTTGTGTACTCCTCACACTTTTCTGCCTGTAGATAAACAGGAGATGGTATTGTGCTGGAAATTTTCCCACTGGCTTCTAATATTGGCCTTCTGTGGAAAACTAAAGCTCCATTAGATGTGCAAGGCAAGGTTTAACAGAGCTTTAAATTTAACTTACAAGCCTTCTGCAGTTTTGTCAAATGTCAGTTTGATGATTCCAAGGGCAGAACTATATGTTGTTCACAGATAATTTCCCTGGAGAAATTGAGATAATGTACCAATGAAAACTGAGAGAATCTGTGATACATAGTACTCTTCTGAGAGTGGTTATTCTAAGTGAGAAACATAGCTGTTATGTTGGAAACTGGCAGATTGATGTCATGTCTTTTTGTTTTAGTCTGTTTGCTTCATATACAGAATCAACATTTTCATACTGTTTGCATTTTAACATTTAAGCACATTGAAAGAAATTAAAATTTGATAAGAGATATTTATGTTTATCTGATTATGTTCTTGAATTTCTGTGTGCTTGCATTTAATTTTATTTAAGAAATAGTAGCGTAGAACTTTTAAATAATTGGAATTCCTTCTTTTAAAAGAACAGAGTAAACAATCATAGGCTATGAAATAAGATTAGTTGATAGAGTTGAAGAAAGTTAATAAGACTGCACACTAGTTTTGGCAAGGAGGAAGATCCACAGCAGGTATTTATTTACTTTTTGAATACATCAGCCACACACCACTGCCACGGGAAGCTCAGTGGCTGCCTGGATGCAATGCTATAAGGATTCCCTGTGTGGAACAGAGGGATGTGATGTATGTGAAGAATCATGTGAGATAATACGACTTACCCTCAAAAAGCTGTCACTGGAAAGAGACGGGGTGCTAAATTTAAGAATAGGGCTGTTAATGAAGCCTCCTATTCTAGTCACAGTTTGCTTCCATAATGCAAGAGCAATGTTAATGGGCAGTATATGAGTGGATAGAAATGCTCTGAATGGAATTACAACGAGGGGAAGTTATTACTAACTTCCAAACAAGTCAAAACAAGTAATCGTATAATAGAATTCTGAAGACTTGACTGCAAAAGCACAGAAAGATTGGATGATAAAGTCTAAATGGACCCTGAGAACTGCTAGGTTGAGCCAGGAGTTGCAGTGAAAAGATTTGATTTAGAAGGAAATTGCAGCAGAGGAGGTTTGATTCTGATTGCTGTCAAGCTCAACATGCTGTGGAGGGTTTGCATAAAATAAATAAACATTGCCTGATGAGGCAGTGGGAATACTGAAAAACATCAAACATCAGAGAGCAAACTATTTTCAGTTACTGGTTACAGCTATAACTGATGATATCAATTATTAAAATAGCTGAGTAAGCAATTAAAAAATTTAAATCAGATCAAATATTCTTCTTATCTAGTGTCCTGTCATCAGGTTTTTCTTTTATTTTTTAAAGAACATAAGAAGCAACTGCAGATATCCTTGATAGACAAGAGATGTGTGGCAGATGAGTTTTCTGGTACAGATTTCACACATGTTCGTTTCAAGTGTCATGCACTAAGAATGTGCTGAGAGAGACAGTAGTGCAGTGCATGGCATTGAGGTTTCAGTGGTTGCAGAGTAGATGTGTGTTGAAACAAAGTGATACGAACTATAGTTCAGAAACAGGATTTCAGTAGGTCTTTTTCATTCATGCATGATTCTCATGTGAGTATTTCTAATATCTCTCCAGTGGTTTGCAGGCAACTTTCCTAAACAGAGATTTTGGAAATATTTCTAGATTGGATGTTAGGTAAACCTTTCCTCCCACGTGTTTTGCCTTTGAGGTGAGAAATGTTTCAGTGACTTGTGTGACACTTGCTTTACTTCTAGCAGGCAGAATTGGTTCTGTCACAGCAGCCATATGTTCTCATGGTACTTCAGAAGGCAAAGTAATTGTTAAACTGAAGCACTGCAATAATAATCTGTGGGTTAGAAATCTTAAGACAGCACACAAACATTTGACATCATGAAATTTTAAGAAGAGGCCTATAGATTTGCTGAGGGCTGCAGATTTGCTCCTTTGAAACTGAAATAGTGTGTAGTACACTGGTAAATGGAGCTAAGAATATAATGAAAACATTATATATGCTAAAATTTATTTACCTTGCTAACTGGCAATTCTGGGCATTACAGAATTTTTGCATTCAATCTGAGAATTAGCGATGTAGGAACCAAATCATTTGGAGAGTTTTAAGTAATTGTTTGTTTTGGGTGATCTTTAAAATTCATTGTTTTTGTTGGTCATTTTGTTTTTACTCCTTTATATGAATACATAAAGTGCATGGCTTCTCAGTTCTCCTGGGGGTAGGAGTATGAGCAGCAACGTGAAATTTGCCATAATCTCAGCTTGAGGTGAATGATAAAAAGAAGACCAAACATTCTTCTTCAGTAAGAGAAGACAAAATTAATGTGTATTAATGTGTGATTGCCTTGTCTCTGAGGTGTGTAGCAGATCAGGATTCTTTGGTATTGAAAAAATATACTCAGTTTGGCCAAAGTTAATCAGAGAGTATTGTCTTTCTGCTTGACATGTTGCTTGTGTCAAAGTGATTAACTTCTGCAAGGCTGAAATGATTGTTTTTGCATTATTTTTAAATTTTTTTTTTATCATCAAGACAATTTGTAACAAAAAGAAAGTAAGGAAGGTGTATGGGAACTGTTGAGTCATGGCCTGAACTACTGATTGATCACCTGAGGCGAGGACTGGGTAGCTGTGGGAGCACAGGTGAAGGCAGTTTACCTCCTAGACCCCATGTAAGGGTTGACTGCCACTGCGGAAAGATCTTTCTGGAGATTGTTTCTTTTTGGAGTTTTCCACTGTGAGCCTAGAATCTTCTGATATAGGTAATCATTTCTTCCTTGTTTCTTTTTCACCACAATAATCTTTCCAACTTCAACACCTGTAAAGTACCATCCTAACCGCACTTCTCTTCCAACTGTACAGAAGGTTAAGCATAAGGGAAAAAAAATTGAAAATGTTTTATATACTAGTAAGCATCTGGATTGTACAATCTGAATTTAAAAAAAGACTTGAAAATTTTTGTAAATGCAAATTTCAACACAGGGAAGCATTGATTTTTTTTAATTTATTAGCAGATGATACATCTTAAGGTGATTTAAAAAGTTCTTTGGAAAAAAAAAAGCCAGTTATTTGGAGCAAGTTATGTTTTCTTAGTCATATCAAAACTTCATCCTCTCCTGAATATGTTTTCTTATCATGATGGTACCTGTTTTCCCCAGACTATCTATCTATGTATATAAATCCATCTATGGGGTCTAAGTGAATAAGCAGAGCCCTTGCATACTTATGCTAGGAATGTGACTGTCAGAAAATCTCTTGATGCCTCTTGTGATCTTGTGATCTTTACTGTCTGCTAGATGCCTTTTTTTTTTTTTTTTTTTTTAATAGATCAGTAGTAGTAAATAAATAAATTTGCATTCCAGGAAAATACCAGAAACACTACTTAATAGTGCTCATTACGTTAGTGGAAGTTCTGTCTTTCAGTTAAGTTGAATCTGAGTTTTAAGGAGTTTTCATGACACTAATTCCCATACTAAATTGTTTTAGTCTATACTTACTAATCAAATAGGAATCTATGTAGTCTCAATTTTTTAAGACAGTAAGAACTGAACTCTTGGAAATGGGCTCTGCTGAGCCTTACTGAGGTAATGTACGAGTAGTTCTGCATGGTCGTTCACGCAGGCAGGATTTACAGCATTGGGTCTTTTGCGTGCTACTGAGTCCCAGAATGCCTTGTAATGTGATAACCTACAATTTGTCATACATGAATCCTTTGTGAAGGTCTAGCATATAGGATGAAGGTTAAATGTGTGCTGTTAAAAAAAAGAACATAGTATTTTCAAGTATTGATGCTAAGATACTTTCTAATGCACACCTAGAACAATAGGTGAAAATGTCTGTTTGAAATGTGTTTATTGTATTACATTTTAAACCAGATTTTTCAGACTTCAGTATTTGGTATAAATTACTTGCTTTGACTAAAGTGCTATTTTAAAAAAAAAAAAAAAAAAAAAAAAAAAAAAAATTACGAAACTTTTTTATTTCTGTAGAAAATATTCTACTATTTCCTTGCCAAATTTATTGTATTCTGTGATTTTTTTTTTCATTTTTCTTTCATTAAGATTATAAAGAAGAAAAGCGCTGTTAATATAATATTCTATCTATGTATTATACTAGTTAATTGAATATTTTGTAAAATTAAGACTGAGGTGCACATATTCCTGGCATGCTGGAGAATTTTTTGGTTGACTTTCAGACAACTGGTCCCATTGTAATGCTGTTTAACGTTATGACAGTTATTACAGAGACGGGTTGCTTCAGAAAATGTTATAGACTTTGCTCTTAGGGGTATTTCACATGTCTGCATTTTTTGGATGCTTTAGGAAAAAAAAGTCTTTATGAAATAGAGTAAAGGCTATACTGAGCATGTAACACTTGGTTTTGGCTGACATTACGTACTTTTTTGGCCAAGGTATCCAGGTGGTTAATTAAAGCTGGGAATTTAATGAAATAGCGTGACTTTCTATAGTCAAGAGAGATGAAAGTATTTGACTGTAGATGACAGTTATGCACTACTGTGAAATGAGGTCTGAAAGATACTTGCATACGGGCAGAAACTAAATGTTAATATTTGTTTTACAAAGCTGGAATAAAGTAATTAAATAAACTGTAGTCTGACCTGTGAGATCATTTTGTATCTTGTTCCACAAGAACCAGACCAAAAAAAAAAAAAAAAAAAAAAAAAAGGATGTGGTTAAATGTAGTCATTACAATTACTGAAAAAAAACCATATATGTTTGACCTGGAAAATACTTTGATCTAATGAACTAGAAACATCTGAAAATTTTTATAATGGCCAAAGAAATATATACTCTAGATTATTCTTATTAATTTATAAGCAGACAGATTTAAATCTTTTACACTAGAATTTTTGTTGCCAAACTCTCAGATTTAGTGGCCATTTATTTGTATGTATATTTACTCCCAATTTTGCTTGTCAGTTTATCTAGTTTCCATTAATAGCCAGGGTAAACTTTTTTGGTAGAGTTAGAGTTGTGTATTTCTATAATGTTCCTACACTGTATTAAAAAATAATAATAATAATAATAAAAAAAAAAAAAAAACAACTGTTAAACTCATGACTCTCCTAAGGATGCATTTCTCTGCATCCCTTTGCCATGAAGCAAAGCATCTATGTTGGGATGCTCCACTCCTGAAAATGTCCAAAGCCAGGTTGGGCAGGCTTTGGGAAACCTGATCCTAGAGGACAGTGTTGGAACTAAGTGATTTTTAAGGTGACTCTTGCAATTCAAACCAATCTGTGATCTGAGCGGTGGGAGTCCATTTTCTCACCATTCATTTTAGCTCATCCACCAGGAGGGGATTTCCTAGAATTGTCGCTGCATGACAGCAGTGAAATACAACCAAGCAGAAAAGAAAGCAGGAGCTAAGAGATGAATGAGTATCTACTGAATCAGCTGCTATACTTGAGAAGTACCGTAACATGAATTCAAGTTTATAAAAAAACTTATCAGTTAATTGTTTGGAAATTAAGATCATTTCTGTTCTTGGTCTGAGTTTGGTTTACTTGAATGCTTTTCAGTTGGCAGGACTGTCTTATTAGAATCACTCATTTGATATTTTTCCCATCATATCTGAACATTGACATTCTTGCTGTATCTAGACTATTCTGTGTCTGAAATCCTGGGCATTTAAAAGCGTATTGAAAATACAATCTTAAGCCTTCTGAAACTCTGGAGTTTCTGTCCATGCACTGTGCAGATGCTGCACACCTGTGGAGAATGTTCCCTTGTATGTACAGTGAGCTCATCACAAAACATTTCATTGCTTATGGGTTTTTTTTTCCTGAGTATATGTTCCATAAAGTGAGGGCACTGCACTGCGTTCTCTCTTCCATGTGCCAGTCCTACGAACTCTGTAAAGCCATCTGAAAGCAATGCAATTAAAATCTAGAGGGAAATGCGTTGTCTTAATTCTGTGTTGAACTCCTCCTATACCCTTACGGGAGATGTAAGAGAAAATTACACAACTAGGCTTTTAAACTGTAACATTTATTTAGTTTCCATGTGCACATGATCAGTTGAGGAAGAAAGAATATGATATGGCTTTCATTTATTTTCTGCTCTTTGGGGTTTTGCATATCACAGGCACCAGGTGCTTTTCTTTGAAGATTCACAGTGTTCATGTTTTGCTGTGGCATTAGAAACTGAAATAGGAAGTTGAGAGAGGGAAAGGCGATGAAAGAAACTGTTGGCATAGGCATAAAATTCAACTTCTTGCAGAGATGAAATGTGAATTTATCATTGATTCAGCAATAGATTGGAAATTGTTTTGTATTGTAAGAGCACAATCATACTAACAGCAAAAGTTTCTGCCAAACATCGTGTATATACAAAGTTCTGAAGAATACATTTTTTCTATTATTCACTTTATTTTTCTGCTGATTAGGTCTATATTTACAATTATTCTTCATGGACTCTTCTAGCTTAGAAGAAAGTTGTTTCCTAAGAGTCTTGTTATCTGGCAAAGAATATGTCTAAGGGAAAGAGTCTCCGGTGTATAGCTTGTAGCATAGACAACTATTTATGCTAATTATCTTTTTGTGTCATAGAATCATAGAATGGCCAGGGTTACTTTTGGATACTTTTAAAATCAAATAGAAACATTTGAAGTGTTAGTTAATTTAGTAGCACTGTACTGTGCTCAGAAAAGTTCAGTATTTTTCCCCCCAGGTTTGTGCTGAAACTTTCAAAAAATGAAATGACTTGGGAAATTGAAGGGTGCACTTGTAGCTTTATATTCACTATATATGAATGTCTTATTATGCTGTGTGGTTCTGTTCTATATTTTGTTAATTTCTCTGTTAATAATTATGAGTTTGTTAAACCATTTTCTTCCATTCTGGAGATCTCAGAGAAAAGCAGCACTTCTGTGTTCTCTGTTCTTCTGTGTTGGAAATTCTTTGCTATGAAATCAAATTCCATAGAGTATTTTCACACATGTATGTTTCAGTCACATTGTGTAGCTTAAGTTGCCACAAGTAGACAAGTAATGAAAAGTACATTTTTGTATTTAAGTGGGGAGAAATTGTATTATTCTGGGCTTCTGCATGTAAAGGTATGGAGGCCATATTCCAGGTTTTCTGGAATTTTCTTGGCAGAAAAAAATTGATTTTCAGATTATTTGTCTGCAGACTGCATCCCGTGTTGAGGTCATATAAGAATCAATTTCACAGATGTTTCACAAAGCTCAATTTGGTTTCAGCATCCCTGATCATAAAGAATTATGATGATTCCCATAGCAGTTCTTGATTGAAATTTATTAAACCATTTAAGGTAGCAAAGATTTTTGTTATTAGAATCAATTGTACCTGCTTTTTGTGTTGTTTTTTTTTTTTTTCTCCATAAGGAGCTTGAAGATACTGGTACTTTGGTACCATGGCAATATTTACTAATTAAACATTCATCATAAATTTTAAAGTTTAAATAATTCTTGAAAGAACCAGCAGTAGGACAAAGAAACAAGTGATAGAACTGAACATAAAATGGCCTTGCTTCTTTAGCATAATGAAAGCAATGGAAGAAATATGTCCTATAACTTTGTTTTTTACTGAAAGCTCTAACATGGAAGCAACAGAAATGTTTTCAGTGGTCCTTCTGGGTGTTGAATAATATTCTCTTAATTTGCCAAAATAGGATTAGTGAGTAGATCTCATTAGGAATTTGCACATGACTTTATTTTTAAATAGATAAAAGAGAACAAATTCCTTAAAGTCAAAGAAAGTTGAGAAAATAATTTAAGAATCCAAGCAGGTAGAAAATATTACTGCAAGGATATTTTTCCAGTTCCTGCCAGGCAGGATTGGCTTGTCCTCTTTCTTAAAAAGATTTATGCCACATACTACAGTCGGAAAAGCTTTTCGTGGATTAATGAATAAGACCCAGAGAAAAATATAATTGAACTTCTAAGTAAATTAACAAAATATTTTTTTACTTGAGAACAATCTTAACAGAAAATATGTGATGGTGATAAAGTTTGTTTCATTTTCACAAGAAGTTATTTATAAACTCGTTAATCTTATGTTATTAGACTTCAAATTACTAAAAAACGATTTAAAAAAGGATTGTTTTGTAATCTTCCTCTGCTGCAACAGTTTTTCAGAAAGCCCCTCTGTGTATTTGTGTGCAAATGATGAGAAAGGAATGATGTGGGTGACAGTAATTGCTTTACTGCTATATACTCTGATGACATCAAAGCTGTTTCATTTTCATTATGACAGACTGGGAACAAGGTAAAGTTTGTTTAAATCTGACACTAGGAGTACATCCATAAGTTGATGAATTAATGCCCTGTGTCATAGTCTTAAGTTGGTTTATAGTGAAAAAATGTCACTGCAGTCATCAGTAGTAATGCATATGTACATACAATTCTTAGACACATGAAGGACCAAAACAAGAAGGTTGCCAATCTGAAGCACAATCAGCAACTGGAGAAAAAAAAGAATGCACAGCTGTTGGAAGAAGTTCGTAGACGAGAGGACAATATGACAGACAACTCTCAACATTTACAAGTGAGTTTTTAATCTATTAATTATTTTTATTCTTTAATTGTGTTTTAGAATCTTGAAAGAAAGTGTCCTTCTGTTTCTTCTTGAGTATCTAACAATTCTTTCTGCAAAGAACTGGTCGTTTCCTTCTCTCCTACCAGAGGATACACTAATGACCAGTTGTACCCATGAAATATTTAGCGTTTAGGGTAAGGAAAAAAGAGAATAGCACTTGAAACCTTCTCCTCACAAGGTTTATATTTTTCTTACTTTATAGGCAAGAAAGCAAGTCATTCTAGCTTGTTTTGAGGAGACACAAAAAATAGAAGGATAATTATGCTTTCTGTATTTTACAAACCGTAACATGCTGGCTGGTTACATTATAGTGTGGTTATGAGTCTTCAGGATGTTTGTATATCAAATAGTAGCACGCTCTGAATTTTATTTATTTTTATAAGGTGAACATTTACATACCCAAGTGATTAAGTCTGCAAAATACAGACTTGTTTTTCCAAGAGCATTGAACTGTACAACAAATTCTACGGTGTTTTGCTGTGTGGAGATTCAAAGCAAAAACTTTTGAGACCCATGATCTCCTTCCTGTTCTCAGTTACTAGATGTGGCTCTTCACATTAAATTCAAATGTCTGCAATTCTGTATCAGCAAGGCTATCATCATCTAGTTGTGTACTCAGATAATTTAACAAATGGGATTTGATCTAACTATGCATGTGTAGTGGGGTAAAAAGGTGAGTATAGACCATCGGAGAGGGCAGTGGTGAACTGAGAATCTTCACATAAGATTACTCCTATCTTATGCACTTCAAGTGAACGTAGAAAAGCCCTGGAAATAGTATGGATGTCTTGACTGACAAACCCTTTTTTATTACATTACTTCATCAGCAACTTTTTTTAAAATTTTTTTACAATATTCTTTTTCCACGTTTTTGAAACTTGCTCTAGGAGGATTTCTACACTTTGTAAGTTATTAGAATTTAGGTATTCAAACTGAACAATAATTAGCTGATGTGGTTTAAGTGATGCATTACTTACTAGGGAATTTATATTGAAGACCACAAAATGAGTTTGATGCTTTACTCAAAAACTGCTGAGAGCTAACAATAAAAACATATGAAGAGAAGTACTGAGTTCTGTCAAAAACAGCAATGTCTCTGTACCATTTGTTTATAGGTAAGTCTAATATGCAGTGCAATATATCATTTTTGGCTTGATCTGGTTAATATAATGGGTTTCTGGAAAATTTCTAATAGATGGAATTTGACCCTCACATGCTTCCTGCAGTACTGTATTTCTCATGTGTTCCTGTATGCAAAACTTGTGGAGGAATTAACACTACACCTTTCTGCAGGCTTGTGTTGGTGAAACTGTAGTGATAGAATCAAGTTCAGGAAATAATGCATGATTATACTATGCACTGGTGTAATGTTTTCATACTTTGTAATCTTAGTCTTACATACTGCTGCATTACAATGCATTCTACTACACGTGATTTAATAATAAAACCTTGTGAACTATTTGGACTGATAAATTATATCAAAATGAAATTTCAGTGTTGAGCAGCTACTTGTAATTAGTGTGGATCAGCAGTGAGAATATCTTTAGAGTTGTATCTTTTTATTAATATTTTGCAAATCAGTCAGAGCAGTGTGATCACTAGAGGATAAAAGTCCTATGGTTTTTGATGTAACTGCTAAACTTGAAGTATTCAAGTCATGAAATATGGGAAGGAGTCTACCAAATAGAAGCAGCGTGGCTGCAGTCTAAATTTACAAAGAAAAAGCTTATGTAGTACATAGCTTCCCTGTGCCACTCGCTTTCTTTTGACCACTAACAACAGTTTATGAAAGACAGTTACCTAAGAACTCTCATATCTCTGTTACTATGCCTTAAAATGTTAATGTTTTAATATTGTGTACTCTAACTTACTATTTTCAGTAATGTAAGCGTATATTTGCTGTGTTTTCTGAGCTGCTGTAAAAGTGAGGAGGGGAGGACTCCAGCTGCTACTGCCTATCAGTAGGTGCTTTGCATTCCCCAGCTTGTCCTCCAGTAGCTGTAAGAAGGAGCAGGGGGAAATGAGCTCAAGTCAATTAGCCTTGGTATACAAAGGAATTTTTCATAAGTTGTTTTCTTGGACTTTTTTAAAAGCAAATAACAGACCTCTTTTATGTTGTTTAAGGAGTATCTCTTGAAATATTTAAAAAGTGTTTTTTAAAATACAGATTTGTGTTTTTAAAATAATTGACGAAAGGCACAATTGGACTTCATTATGATTTTGATTGGTGTATGGAGCTTGTCATTTCAGGGCAGTTTTGATGTGAGCCTTCTGTATCTGGTCACAATAAAACTAGTTAAAATATTTGGCATAAGGTAGAGGTTTTCTCCTAACACAGGTAGAAACAAGTGCCTGGTTGCCAGGATGGAACACATCTGCTTTCTGCAGATTTGTTTATTTAGCTGTTTGTGAGTGTTCAACCTTTTAATGCATGTGTTCCAAAAGATATATATAATGCAGTATGTGATAGGTGCATTTGTTTTCTTTCTAAACAAGGATGCAGTGCTTTCCTCAGAATAAAAACTAAAATCAAATAATTTCATAGTGATGTGAACATACACAGAACTCAAATCAGGATGTCAGAGTTGACTAGGTAAATAATCTGACAGAATAGAGTACTTGATCACTCTTGATATTAAATCTCAGTTTATAAATAATATATAGAGTTAAATTAAACAAAAAAAAACCTAACAATAATGATCTAAGAATTTAAGTGAGGTAAGATTTGTGCGGAGATGCATTGTATGAGTTCTGTGGTATTCTTTGAAAAATAATATTAGTTTTTGGGAGTACAATCCTTCTGCTAATCAAAAATAAAATCAGCTGATATTTTAATAAATACTGAATATTTAGCAAACCATAGGCATCTGGCCACATTTTATTCTGCTTCTAGTACCTTCTACCAGTGTTTATTGGCACATATAACACACTACATATGTCTACAGTGTAGTTATTACATCTGTGAATGATGTATTGAGCCATTAGACTTTAGTATACTCTAAATTTCTCTGGCCTGGTCTAATGCTTGTATTCCCTATTGGTTAAGCGTGATAAACTCAGCTGACCATTGAAGACCGATTAAGCTCATCAAATTACATTTACTGCTGCCAAATCTCAATCCCTGTTACTGAAGTACTGGGAGAGGTATAAGAAAGCGTGGACTGTTCAGGGAGTTATTTGGGTCAAAGTGAAATGATGAGTTGAAGTGCCATCCATTTTGCATAGCTCAGCTAGGGGCCAAAGCTCTACACATTCAGCTGTCCACTTGCTTTCAGGTAGGTGTGAAGAATTTGAGAAGTCTCTGTTTTCTTTGAAGTTTCAATAGTATATATTGGTTCCTGAGGCTTATAGCATTGTGTATATTTAAGATACATTATGCTTTCTTTTCAGGGAAAAGCATTTCAAAGCTGCTTCATATTCTAGCATCAGCCCATGCAGAATAAGTTTAAGTCTCAAATCACCACATCTCTGAGCACTCTAGAGCTGCTGCTGTGATGGAGAGTGCTCTGGGATGCCTGGGGAGGGAATTGACTTTGGTCTCCCTCATCTATCAGCTATAATTGTGAGTGATGTTTCAGGTGTGGTTTTGGGGGTTTATTTGGATCTCTTTAAAATTGAAAACATCAGGAAGCCAAACTTGAGATTAATTCTTGGAAATGAAGAATAGTTGTGAGGTTTTCAGCTTTTTCCTTCCACAAATCAAGGGCAGACCTGTGGAAGTCTTGCCAGACATGATGGTCATATATTACATAAAGCACCGCTGCGGGAGAGCTGGGCCTTGAGCACTTTATCATGAAGCTTTTTGAGAACTGTGTATCTAACATGCCTTCTTTTTTTTCTCTTTTTTTTTTTTTTTGTCTATCTCAGAATGATAAGCGTTCCTTGTGAAATGCAGAGCTATGTAACATGGGGGTAAGGTGTCATAAAGTTGTACACAACCTCCCAAACAAATCCGTTTGAAGGAGCTTGAAATGTTGTAGATGTGAGGCTCACCTGCTTTACTGAAACATTTTTTCCTGATTCTTGTATATAAAATGTTAATTCTAAGAATGCTGTTAACAGAATGAGAAAGAAAACAATTCGGTAAGATAAATAACTTGAGAGGTTTGGGATTTGATTTAGATCTTAAAACCTGCAATATTAGCAAAGCTAAAAGCAGCACAAAAGAGTGCTGCCTTATGTCTCATCAAATAGCCTCAAAGGAAACAAAGTGTATTCTTTGGTCTGATTATACTTTTCATAAATGTATCAATTTAATAAGAGAATTGAGTGTTATGGAATCCTATCTATATGAAGTACCATGAAACAGGTTGTGTACACATGTACATTTTTTGTCTAACTCTTTTAGACTGAGTCCAGCAATTGATCCTTTGTTTGTTGGTGGACATACTGAGATGTGAGGCAAGACTTACAGCTCTTCAATAAACAAGAAATTTAGTCTTAGGTGATGCATAAGGCATGATTGGAAAAGAGCCTTACCAAAGGAGATAGAAAATTTGGATAACAGATATCACTGCTGATTTTTTCCTTATGAGTGTTCGTGGTATTGTATTCAAAATAGCTCCTTAGAGATTTCACGTGCCTTCATTGGATTTGTCTCTTTTTTGTTCTGTTCTTCAGCGTACAGTTTTCATCTCCATAGATGATATAGTTCTAGAAATGTAAAATACATTGAGGACATTACATACTGCCATATGCTGTATCTGTGTTTCATAAAATAGAATAGAAGCATGGCTTAAATGAGTGGCATATCTGACATTCATTTATGTTTGTATTTTTTTCCTCATAATGACACATTTCCTACTGTGTTGTCTCAAAGACTTTAGGATATTAATAAGAAGAGGATGCTATGAAGTGAGATGCACTCTTTCAAATAAAAATGAACGGAGCGGTGTAATCTCTTCAGAGACAGAGGAAGCAGTTTTGACATACAGACAGACATTAGTGTGTGTAGGTGACACGTACAGGAGGCAGGAGAGAATTCATTTTGTAAACACACAGCTTTATATGTATTAGTGCTGAAGTACATATGTAGTGAGAATGCCGAACAGTTTAAGAGGTTAAAATCATGAGCTATTGAATTAAAAGTGAATTCTGGTTTGAGTACGCGTTCAAAGTTGGGCCTAACGCTGGAAAGCTTTAGTAGCTCTACGTATTTAGAGGATTCTGTATGTTTCCATCTTCAGGAGACATCTAATTGTTGTGGGGAAAGAAGGAGATGAGATTGAGATTCTTTCTTTCCTTTTACATCATTCTTTTGTGTTCTCTACAGTCTGTAAGTGTGTATAATCGTTATGAGTAGAGCTGCTGTCTACTCATACAGCTGCAAGCAGAGGGTAAAGGGGAAATAAGCGATTCCTCTGAATTTTCCTTTTTCTGCATTATTGGCAATTTATGCCTTAGAACATACGCATGAGATACCATATAGGCTTGCAGAGCCTTGTTCAGAGGAAGGAGAAATGACCTGTGAAGGTCCCTCCTCTTGCTAAGATACCTACAATCTGATAATTTATTGTAATTCTTTTCTTTTTTTCTTTTTTTTTTTGTTCTGGCTATTGGACATCTATACAGTTATATTCTTATAGTTGCTTGAAAACCAAAATATGTTCCTATATGTCTCTGTTTTCAAATTTTAGGCTTCCTGGGGACTTTAAATTTTCTTTTTGAACAATTGGGTTGAAACTTAATTTGTAAAATAAATATTAAAATTAGCATCAAATATCAAATAGATTCATCCGTATGAAGTAAGAGCTATGTACTACCAAACAGAGAGAACTTAGCACGGTGGATTAAAATTGCATGCATTAGTGATATGTTCATGGGTACTTCCTTTGGTATTTCTCTGCTTCTTTAGTTATAGCTGGATTTTGCCAAGATAGAGAGTGTAACTAATAACTAAAACCTCAAAAATGCTCAGTCTTCAGCAAAATGCATAGCTTATAAATTTCACACAGTTCAGGGATTATATTTTTCTTGTGCTTATCTAGCAGAAGTTAGGAATTGCAACAAAATTGTAAGCAGAAATGTTCATGTAGCTGAATATACATTTTTTTAATAGATGTTCTGAAAAATTAATTTCACAACTATTTTTTTATTGTGCTGTATTGATAATCAATTTATAAGAAATCTTTGAGCTGAGATTAGCAAATATATGTAATGATAGTGCAATTTATTAAAAAATGAGAATTTACATTAGAATTGCTTACTAACAACATCAGACTAATTTGCACACACATAAGACTATTGAAGACAGAGAGTGTACTTATATTTAGATTTCTAAAACAACATAAATGTAAATTAATATTCTAAACATGGGTGGACTGTTAGGAATTCTCTTTTCTTGGCCTGTGAAAGTTCCAAAAGTTGTGGATAAATTCCATATGTGTTGCAGAAATGTGCGTTGAACTTTAGCCAGTAGTTTAAGATTATGTTGAAGAAAATATTTCTAAAAGGTTTCAGATGAAGACAAGTATTTGAAAGTCCACACAGGGCAGGAGGGTTGATCGGTAGGTCTGAGGATCAATACCAGAAGTGTTTTTTTCTTTGGGGAGTTACTTTGGCATTTGTTTTCATTGTGCAGTGTAATCCTCAGAAGCCAAAACTACTCTTGTTATTAAATCTCCCAGTAGACAATCTCTGAAAATCTCCTGTGAAGATCAGTTTCTACTAGAGTCACCAGTCTCTTAAATCTTTTCTTCTTTGCTGTAATTGGTAGGCTGACAGAAGTATCCTGTGCTATGTTCTTTTAACCATCTATAACATAAAAATGTTCAGTAGGTAAAACATTATCAGTGCCACTTCAATATGTAATGGTCCTGTCCCCACATTTGTCTACAGTATTGCATTGTACATTTATTAACAAAATAGCATTAATTCCATTTTTTTAAAAACTTCCCCCATTTACTATTTGTGGGTTTTTAACCAAGTACACAGTATTACAGAACGTTATTTATGTTTACTAATGCAACCTTTGCACTGTTACAGGGGCATCAATGCATCCCATATCCAAAGTCTGAATGCTGATTGTTTTTTTTAAATCTTTTTCAATTTTTACAGTTAAGTCAGAAATATTTTCCAGCGTTGTTTAAGTAACATTTATTCAATGACTTGAGCACCCAGAATAGAACCTGGACATCTTGATTTGCAAACAAAGTTAGATTTGATTGTTATAGTATATTTAGAACCTTGTGAAACACAATTATGGATATGTATTCAATGTTTAGATTGAATAACATGCTGCTATGCACTTTAATACATTGCTTGTTATTTGGAGAGGGCGTGTGTGAAGAAGCACTGGAAGAAAAGAAAGTGTGTTGGAAAAAACAAAATTGCAACAATAGGAAACAGGAAAAATTTAATGTGATACAACCTCCCCCCACCTCTTCAATGTTTATGTAATAACTCACACATGTGGGACTCCTGTGGTCTCCAGGGGGCAATCACATTCAACATGCATCAAAAGAAACAGTTCAGTTAAACCAACTCTCCCTACCCAGCAATAATTACCACAAGTTTACACTGAGATATAGTTGCAAAAGGTTAGTCAGTAGGGCATCTGCAAATCAAGTCATATGTCAACTCTACATCAATAACCTCATTATAATAGATGTTAGTATTTCAGCACATGACTGTCCAATATAGCAATCCATGTATAGTTCATTTTTAACTTTAACATTGACTTATAGCTTGTCTAATATTTTACTAACTTATGTATTTAAACACCCTACATTACATAAATTATAATCAATGACAAAAACAATGATTTAGATTGAAATTCTGCAAAGTGAAATTGCAATAAAATGTCTGACCCTATTTGTATAGCTGTCTTCAATGTAAGATGAATATAGGAGGGTTTAACACTGTAGTATAAAAACAGCATAATGAAAATTTGTATGAGTGTAGATTTTCCAATTTAAGCAATGCTTAAAATATTACCTATACTGATTAATTTTCATTTTTCCCAAATGAAAGAAAAATATATCCAGATATTTTGTTGTATTTGTAGCTTATCCATAGGTTATAGTATTTTTTATTAAAAGTCTAAAATCCTGGGTGCAAAAAAAGTGTGTTCCGGCTAGTTTCATACTTCTGCTTGAGGTAAGCCTGAATAGAATTATTTTCACTGATTGCTAATAAGCCAGATTTATACCAATTATCTCTCATTAAAAGTGGTCTGTAATAGCCTTTTATGCTATTACTTACAGACTACTTAGTGTTACAGATTAGAAAGTGGATGAAGCTGAAGATGCTTCTGTACATAATCTTGTCTAGAACTGTTCTAACATAGAAAAGGCTTTTTTTGGAGTGTTTACTGTAAAAGCATATTTGCTTTGGGAATCTTTCATGAAATAAACAACTAGGGAAGGAGTCTTTTCCACATGCAGAAAATCAAGCAGATTCCATACCCCATTTCCATACCCTAACCCACCATTTTGGGGATCAAAATCAAATCTCACTTTTACTCTTTTCAGTTCTTTTTTTTTTTTTTTTTTTTTTTTTTTAAGATAGAATCTACCTGGCAAAATTAATTATGCTGAAATACATAAGCCTGGGAAAAAAGGACTTGATTTTCAGATCAAGTGCTGGAACATCAGATCTTAGAATTAAAGATTTTGATTTTTTAAATGAAATATTTTACCTTTAAGTTAGCCAATGACAACAGCAGATTAAATTCAATTGGCCATCTACTGAAATTTGTGGTCACTTAGAGCAAAACCATATACATATACTTACTTTACCGTGGAATTATGTGAGAAATTGTTAGTACTTTAGGTTCCTAGCTGTTTTGCAATGCATGCGAGGTAAAATAGTGCTCACAGACTGCCGGAGAGTACTGAATTGTGACTTAAGGCAAAGGTGAAATTCTTCAGTTAAGGAACTACATTAAGAAAATATCTTCTACATTACTTGCTCCATTAATAGATCTTACAGTATTTTACACAAGTTTTGCAATTATATTTAAAGAAAACGTGACAAGGAATAAAAAGTTTTATGCAAAGTGTCCTTAATGCTATGTGTTTACTAATGAATTGTTACTGATTGAGGTATTTCGTGCAAATGAATGTAATGTAGTTTTTGGTCCAGTGAGAGCTTAGTAGCATCTCTCACCAGGGGATCAGTCTTTAGCCTGTGAAAGATGAAGCATACTGTATTAATGAATTTGGAGGAACTAGGGAGTTTTGCTGATCCCCTTCTCTGTGGATGGACTATAATGGCTAGATATGAAGAAAAAGAAGAGCACTGCCATTTGTGTCTCAGTTGTCTTTTAAAATGGATTCCGTTTTTTTTTTTTTACCTGGATTATCAAGATAAGCAGCTAATTGAACAATAAACAAGACTGGAGTGCAGTACATTAAGTTTTATAGAAGACTGATATTTATCTGTTCTTTCAAGTTACAGTTAGTGTCCTTACTGCCCTAACAAGCGTTTCTTTGATCCTCTACTTTTTATATTTTTGTATTTTTCCATTTCTCTCTCTCCCCTTTTTTTTCTTTTTTTTCTTTATTTAAGTGGAGGTGGGATAGAGTATTGACTCTGTTCAATTTTCTGCATCTGAAAAAGACTCCTTTCCTAGGAATATCCTGTAGTAAACCTCACAGGTTAAAGATATTGTAGGCATCCCAATGTTTTCACTAAATAAATGTATCAACAGAAATTGAGTTGTTCTGTGACACCTATCATAATTGTTGATAGGAAAAAGCTTAATTGAAAATATTGCTATGATGTAGATGAACTGTAGAAATGTTGACTTTGAATCACTTAAAAAAGCAAACAAACAGAAAAAAACAAACACCAGAATTAGGTACAGACAACAGAACTTGTATTTCAAAAAGAATGGAGAATTTACCATGACCATGTGGGAATGAGCAACCCAGCCAAATTATTAAAGATCCCAACTTGCAGTCTCCTAAAAAACCATATTTTGAACAGTTCTTTATATTTCCATGGATATTTTAATGTCATTAATTACAAATACTTTTACAAATGCATTTTTTCTTTAGTGGGGTGGTTTTTTTTTTTTAAGCTGTTATTTTATATCAGTCATTTCTTTTCAGACTTGCATATTGGCATATTGAAAGAAGCATTTTACACCTAATTTATCTTATGGAGGAACAACTATATCTATCTAGAAGCTATGGCATAGATAAAAGCCAGGTGTATGTGATTCCACCCCCTTGCCCCCTCTTGAAAAAAAAAAAAACAAGAAACTTAAAAGGGTTGTTATAACAATGTGAGCAGTGTGTCACATGAATGCTACAGTCCCTTCATTTTGAATAAAGAATTTCATGTTTTCCTGCATATGAGATGAATTCCTGGCTGTAGTAAAGTTAATGGGAATTTTGCCACCGTTTTGTCAGACAAAGATTTCTTACATGAAGAGAAAAATAATTAAAAAACCCACAACCTTGTGCAGACAAAAATAAACTTGAAAGGTCATTACGAAAGCAGATCTCAAGCACAAAAGGAAATTGTCCATTGTCATTCATCATTTACATCTGATCTGTTGATTGGAATTGTAATTTGTGAGAAAGTCCTTCCACAATCAAGTGCAGAGTTTGTCAAGATTGGCTTTTCTGTCTGGGTGTTCTTTTATGAGAGCATTTGGCTGCCAAGTCCTAGCAGATATCATTACTTCTGTTCGTACAGATATTAGAAAAGACTGCTAGATGACTGCTATCTGGTTCTCATGTTTTCAACACAGGCATTGATCCTGTATGCATGATGACTTTTTTCACTCACTTTTTTTTTTTTTTTTTTTTTAACAAAGCTGATAAATGCTAAAATAATTAACAGGGTAACTTGTATTTTAAATGCTATTCCTGCCCTCCCTCCCCCCCCCCCCCCATATAAAATAATCATACCATCTGAAACCTCACCAATTAGCTTCCTACCTAAGAAGGCTTTGCTAGGAATATTTATAGACTATAGATAGATATATATAGACTATAGATTTATAGTGTAAAACATGAGCAGTCTAGTCTACCTGGAAAAGAAACATCTCCTCGTGTTGCTTGGCCTGACACCATGGGACTGTTAGCATGGGGCTGGCTAGAGATGGGGACCCAGAGCCTGAGGCAATGATACCAATTGGGTGCTGTCAAGGACTGTGCCCTCAGGGCCATGACAGAAGCCCTCCAAAACCAGCTGTGTTCTTCCATGTCATGGAAGTCTGGGGTCAGCAGGCACTGACTGTGAAATGAGTTATTTGTACAGGATGTCAGTGAGTTGTTATGGGGAACAGGGTGGTGGCGTGTGGCCTTGGAGCCAGCTCAGCATCATAAGAGAGACACAACTCTAAGGAGAACTGTTGCTGTTTGAGGCTGCCCTTGAAAATTCCCCTGTTGATCCTGTTCCCAACTGAGAAGGCTCCCTGAGGAGTCCGCAGCTGAGCAGAGGGTCAGCTGTGGCAAGGCCAGATCCCAGGGTCCTCAGGGTGATCTGGTACACCTGTTGCTTCAGGGATCAAGAGGAGAACAGGGCCCTCGAGCATTAGCTCTGCCCTCATGAGGAGGCATAGGCTCAGAGGATCTCAACAAGTCAGTGGAGCTGGGTGCTGGTGGCATGGTCCATCCACTGTTCTGGACATGGCTGGTGATGAACCAGGTTCAGGGGCCACAAGGGATCCCAGCCAAGAGAAACAGGAGATGGAGGCAGGACTGGGGATGATGGGCTGTGAAGTACACCCAAGGTGATGAGTTCCTGACAGGTTAGGGCCTACTTCCATCTAGGGGACAGGGATGGAGACAGGGAACCTAAAACATAGTTGTGGCAGAGTTACAGCATGTGATGCAAATAGTTGACCATACTGTTGGTTTGACCAAGTTATTTCATGCAGAAAACCTTAAAACAAACAAACAAAAAAGTAGGGATCATTCATTCTCTAAGAAGTGCTTAAAAACAAAAAGAACTTTCTGGAGTCTATGTATATTTTTATCTCTATCTCCACACAGTACTATAGCTAGACAGCACCTACCAGAAATTCCATGTATCACCGAAGTACTTCTAATTTGAACTCGAAGACAAAATAAAAGCTTCAAGATCACAACAGAGAATGTGAGCTTTATAGGCATCGTGAAGGCTATTTAAGGAAAATTTTATTGCACAGAGGAAATGGGTAGCACCTATCAAAAACTGCTTTAGGAAGACCAAATGGAAAGCAGTGTAGTTAAACAGCAGGATAAAGGAAGCTGTCAAAAGAAAAAAAAAAGAATGCTTCAAAAAACTGAAGTTTCTCCAGTTGAGGAAAATAGAATCATAAAACCTGGAAGTGAGATTTGAAAAGCACAAATAGGCAGACTGTGAAATGCTTGAAACACAATAAGAAGTAAGTCATGAAACGCATTCAAACTAGTAATTTCCAATGTGTAAGAAGCCGGAAGCCTGCCAGAGAACTTATAGAGCCAAAGATAATCAAGACATATAAAGCCTGCTTTCAGAAAATAAGGTTGTGAGGTCAAAGTGGAAGAAATTTCTCTGGTATTCATAGAAAAGCAGCTCACGGAGTTTCTGCTTGTAGAATCCTTTTTTAAAAGGCAAACTATTGGAAGATGTATCTTTTATATGGCGAGGTGACAGTAATGGAGATTACACAATTACTGACACTAAAAATACCATCATTATAAGATCAATGAATCAGAGACAGTTCATGTTGAAAGGGACCTCAAAAGGTCATCAAGTTCAATCTCTTGTTCAAACATAGCAAGTCTGTGGTCATTCTAAAGTTCTTCAAAATTTGTGAGTTTGTGAATCTTGTATATAATTTCCTTACAGTTTCCTTTTAATCAGAGGACTGGGCACTGTCTACTGTGATAGCTGTTTTCAAAAAGGTTGTAGGTAAGTTTTGGAAAATTACTTGTACCTATGATGATTAGACAGATGAAGAGAAATTGTTATAAAAACAATAAAATTAGTAGGCAAAATACAGTATGTTAGCAACAAAGCTTTTCTGAAATGAAGTCATTCTTCGTGAGTTCATAAGTCATGGCATCTTTCAAAAATACCGTAAGAATCAGTGTCCATAACAGGTCTAGAAGGGAATGATTAATTGCAGGACAAACTTTCTGATAAAAAATATCTGTGATTTCTGATATAATTTCTGATAAATAATTTCTGATAAAAAATAATTCTGAGAATATACTGCAGCAAAGATGCAGTCTGGCTGTGAAGAAGGAGAATTTGATACTGAGTTGTTCTTGTGATTAAAGTGATATGAAATTGCTCTGTTTAATAGAAGGTTTCAAACATAAAAGACAGTAAATCCTAGCATTGTTTACACAGTGGTGGACTCTGAGCTGGCACATAAAGTTGAAGAAAATGGCTTGTTGCTATAATGCACAGTTTTGTGAAAAATTTGGAATAAGAATAAAAAATGACATAGAATCTTGAGAGTTATGAAGAAAGGAATAGTAGTATGACTGAAATAATGACACTAGATTATGTGCAGTGTTTCACCTAATAGAAAAAATGATGTAGAATAGAAAGGTACAGAAACGCACAATCAGAGGTATGGAATATCCTTTATATGAGCAGTATTAAAATAGACTAGGGACTCTTTACAGGATAAAGAGATTGATGGATTCATGAGTGCTGTGAAGAAGGTGAAAAGAAAGTGAGTAGACGGTCTGTTGTGTAGCTCAAAGCGAGGAATAGGGCACCTGCTGAAAACTGTAGGAGGTGGGCTCAGGCCAAAACAATGTATCTTCATTTTCTGCTGCTTTGTTTGTTGAGTTGCCAGGTAATCCAGTTGATACCAAGTTTTTAAATGGGTAAGAAAGTTTGCCTGAAAACTCAATGAATTGCAAAATACAAATATGCCACCTTAGATTGAGGAACTCACTGATCCTGTAAATTGATGGAGTTAATAGCATGTTTTGAAGGAGTACCACTGGATGCTTGACTGTTTTCCTTAAATATCTACTATTAGAGAAAGAATGTTAGATTGGATGATGCAGAATGGTTGTTTTCATGTTAATGTTTGCAACCAGTCTCTGTTTTGATTTGACAAATTGCTCCCTAGCAAGTGGATTGTGCTCAGCTCTTAAATACACAAAAATGCATTTCATTTGATGTGGCTTGCACTTTAGTCACACTTAAACAGTAATAATAGTAGCAAGAAAAATACAAAACAAACAAATATGTAATCAAGTTCTTGGAGAAAAAATGGTCTTGACTGAATTAGATGTACCACATAATTTTTATCTGCTCTAGTGCCCTTTGGAGTATGCTCACAGTTTCTTTATTCAAGCTGTAATTTAGGACTGCTTTTCCATTCTTTACTTCTAAGTTCTTGTAAAAATTTTTTAAAATTCTGTTGGGACAGAAAATGCGCAGTATTGTTTATTCTTCCATTTGTTGACTCTCGGGTCAACTAAGTGAATGTGAAATTCAGTTTGAAGCTGTCAGCTGGTAGGTGATTAGAACTGTTTCAGAATACTGAAAAGCAGATTTGGTAGTGTAGATTTTTCTCTCTATTGAATTCTTATTTTGCATTGAGGCCAATGATCACAGTGTTTCGGGCTCAGGGTTTTGATAAAACTTTCTGGTTGAAGATGTCACTCAGTGACAAAAGAAAATTGAAACCTGGGACAAAAGTAGAACGTTTCCAAAATTTTCTATAGGTGATTCTGAGACAAGGAAATGAAATTTGTAAGCAAAATGAGAAACGGGGTGCAATTGAATGTCATCTTCTCTGAGACCAAGAAGTATTGCTCTGACAGTGTCTCCTGACAAATACAAATGAAACTATATAGTAGAAAAAAGAAAAGTTGTAAGACTACTTAAAAAATAATAATTATAAAGAAAAAAAAAATAAAAAAGGAGGAAACATGAAGAAGAAAAATCATTTCACAGAGTAAGAAATCCAGTAAGACTGAAGCTATGTAATCCTGTTATTAAATGCAGTAGTGATGGCAAAAAGCTTAAGTGTTAGAGGGACGAGTGCAGTGAAAAAGCTTACACAGAACAGAAAAGAACATTTTGGCAAACTCAGTCTGATTTATGATGGTAGGAGGAACTCTGTGGGTTTGCATGGTTTTGACCCTAAACCTGCAAAAATATGTTGGATTTGGCAAAATTTCACTTGGAGTTTTTGGCTTCCTTTAAGCCCAGAAGTCAAAGCAACATTTGGGATGTGAACCAAAGCCAAGGAAAAGGTTTGGATCAACTGTACATCCCATAACAGCCAAGTTTCACACAATTCTAATTATCATAATGGTTTTCCCTTTTCTTTGTTTCTTTACGCTTTTTGCCAGAGCAGCTTTTCTATTTCTGACTGTTAATGGATAGGAGCCTATATATTTAGTAAAAGTCTTTATATTGTATGTGTATAAGTACATGAGAAATGAGTGCTTAAAGGTCTTCTCTTATTTTTTTGAATTACAGCAGAATTTGAACAAAAAATTATAGGTACAGTCTGAAATGGTGAGGCATTTTTTTGTCCGTTTTTGAAATATTTTATATTGTATCATTTGTGGAAATGATAATGTTAGCTATTAGCCTTTCCTTGTATATTTCAGAATATGAAATGACATAACACGGCATCCAAAGCACTAAACAGTTTAAGAAAAGGATATAGTTCAGCTCTTTTTTACTACTTACTAACAGGTATCTTAGATTCTGGTAATGCAAATACTGTTTTCCATGAAGACAGCTGTGTCTGTACAGTAAATGGTGCATGTTCCTCACCTCATTTAGATGTCATGAAACTGAGGGATACAATATGTTCAAGTGGCTGGTCTGAGAAAGAGACTTAAATCCATAGACTTTGTACGCATATCAAACAGTATACATGTGGTAAATGGTAAACATACCATATGGGATTTGGGAAGTTAAGACTATCAAGTGCGTCTCCCATTATTTTTTTCTTACATTGTATGGTCAAATCAAAAACATATTATTCTTCACATTATCAAGAGGCCATGTCTGTGGCCCCATTTACATACCTGATTATACTTTAAGCTTTTCTTTGGCCTAAAAATTTTCCTGGTTACACTCACACTGTCATTTAAAAATATATAGAAAAAGGGAGGGGAAGAAAAGGTAAGGGATGGGGTTGTTTTTTGCATTATGGAGGTTTGAAAACTTTGTCTATCCTTAGCCAAATATTACAGCTGAGTTTAACGATCATCTTGAAGAATTAGTGTTCCAGAAGTTTATTATATGTATTGGTTAAGATATTACATGGAACAATTTTTGCAGTTCTGACAATATCACAACTATTTATGTAGTTTCATAAAGTTTTATTTTTTAGGTTGGGTTTATAGACTGGACTAAATTAGTATCCTTAGCTAAGCTGTGAAGTGTTTATCTGAAATTTATGAGCTTAGTATCTTTGTTTCCAATCCCATGATGAAAATCTTCTAGTCATACCCTGAAATTGAAATTTGTTATGCTATATTGAAGAAACATGAATTTGCATGAGGTTTATAATTCATCTTTGAGATCTATTCAGGAGCAATTGTTTGCCTTTTCTTCGTTAAAAAGACAGTGGAAAAGCAGGGCTCACAGTAGATTATGGAGATGGGCTACTAGGGAAGGAACTAGAAAATGAAGATCCTTGAAAACCTTAAAATCACAAGTGGAGAGGAGGAAACATAGATTGTGTGACTCTATGAATGCTACATAACCAGCCACATTTCTCATTTCCTAATTGTTTTGAAAGCAAGAACTGTATAAACTGAGTGCATTGGAATGCAGTGCTTCAGCTCTTATTTTTTCCCCTTCCCATGGTAAGTCAATAGCTGAAACAGATTAGAGAGAGAGAGACTGTTTCATGCTCCATGTGTCTCTTCTGTGGTTGAACTTTCTCTGTACGTTAGTGTAGCTGTTTTTTCTTGGACTTCATGTATGCTGTCAATTGTTGAAATATATTTGGACTGTCTGCAAGGTTTTTTCTTCCTTTTTTTTTTCTTTCCAGTAAGTTTCTAATGTAACTATGAGTAAAAAAGGCTGGAAGTATGTTTCATTTGCTATTTCTCTGTTAAGTTTTCTGAATGGAGACCTTATACATTTTTCAGCAAGAGGTCTGTGTGGAGTTCATAAGCAGTAGTGATTCAGCTCGGTAATGTTAGTAACATGTGGAATATGTCATTATTTCTTTTCATAACAGTGCTTCAGGTTTTTCTTCTGGACAAGTCACCCTTATGCTACACAATGTGGGGGGAAAAAATGAAATTGCACTTTTATTTCATGTCCTTTTCAGCATCCCCTTCTCCAGGGATAGGCAGCCAAAAGAAGGTTCTACATCTCAAGTCCTTATGTCCTTCTGACACTAACATGTCAAAGGCTTCTTTACTCTCAGATGAGTACTTTTAACAGTTTTGTCCAGTGAAAAGAAAGTCAGTGAGGCATCTCACTGAAAACAAAATAGTAAAGAAGAATCATATACTCCATGTTGTAATTTTGAGGGAACTGAGATAAAAGATTCTAAAGAGCTATGTAATAATAGAAATATATGGGTTGCATATGAAATGAGAGACTATCAACATTCTAATTATTTTTAACTTACAGAAATACCTACTGTAAACACTGAAAATATCCTACTTATTAGGGCACCAACAGAAATGTGTAGCTTTTTGATAGTGGAATTCACTCTGTCCAGTGCATGTGGCTGAGAAATTTAACAACCATTAGAAGAATCAGGAATCAAGATTTCATACTTCATGCAAACTGATATCATTTTTTGAGATAGTAATGAAGGAATTTGGAAGCTGTTGTGTATCCTTCTACTCATTGTACCTAGTAGTTAAAACTGCAGTATTAGGTTAGAAATGAGATATACGTTTGGCTGTAGAGTGGACAAGACCGTATGTCAGAGCTGATGGGATTCCTTACTGTTACAGCCTGTTGAACAACAGCTTTATTGATGGGGACCACAAAGCTCATACCTTGGAAAATCAAAAGAAAGAAGGTAGAAGTAAGGCTTGTGGGATTGTTTACCAAATAGGAAATGATTCTATCTCTAAGGGGTCTATAAGTGAGTCTGAGTTAGCCATGGAATTGACATATAAATAAATCTCGTGATTTTAGCTGGTTCTTTCCTTCCTTAGCCAGGGATTCAGATTTCCCAGCTGTGTCCCTACTGAAAAGCACCGTTATCAGTTCTGTAATGAAACTGTATCACGGGAACTTTATTTGACCTATCCAGTAGATATGTGGCTCAAGAGTAACTGTCTGCCAACACATTTTGCATGCAGTCAGAACGTGGCGTACACTAAAAAGATAAGCAGGTATAAGTCTTAACAAGTATCTGTTTAAAAAAAAAAAAAAAAAAAAAAAAAAAAAAAAAAGAGGAAAACTTAAACAAGGAATCTCATATAACTAAAGAACTAAGCATCTGCTGCCCTCAGCAAGTATTAATTTAGACTTGAACTTTAACTGAAATAAGTTTGATCCAAAACTCATTAGAATGAAAGAACAGATGCTTTCTTTGATCCTTGAGATATGCAGAGCAGAAATAAAATTTTTAATATCCGGAAAACATGGGGTTAACAGGAAAATTGATCTGGTCATAGAGAACAGTTAACAGATCTATCACCTTGAATATTTTGTGTTACCACACAAGGAGGAAGGAGTAATAGGCTTGATAAAATGATTAGGTGGAATGGAATGTTTAAGAAAGGTAGAATTAATGTTTTAATGAAGTTTAGGGAAAAAATTGTTCCCAAAGTGACTGGGAAAGGTGAGCAAGTTATTTCTGTTGGACAATAAAATTGCTGGTGGAAGAAGTGAAATTATTAGGCAAAAGCTGAAAATGTGAAAAGGAGCTGGAATACGTAGTGAATGAAGCATTTGGGTTGTAAAAGTAATAATGATGCATATGCTACTGCCATGTCTCAGAAATTCAAGAGTCTTTCAACACATGAATAATACTTAAATAAGTAAGGAGGATGTGTTCTAACTGCTGTGTGGGGATATAGGGTCAATTGCTCAATTACTTAGTAATAGAAGACTAAAATAAATCTGAGATCCTGGTTCACATCCTTTTGAATACTACCAGCTACTTCTGTACTTTAAATCACTACAGAAAAAAAGTCATAAAATCTGTGTGTTAGTATCTGAAACTGTGGGATAAAGATTAAAAATATTATACTTGGATCCTGGTAAGAGTCCATGACACATTTATTCTGTATAGAGGGTTTTTTGCGGTTTTGTGTACATGTTTTTCTTGTTTATTTTTATTTTAGAGCTGAAGAAAAGCTTTAAGCTTTTGCACCTAGAGAATAATTTGTATGAGCTTGATTTTTTTTTTTTTTTCTTTTCCCCCATCATTCTACAAAAGCATTTCCTCAACATGGAAGTAACTTCAGGATATAAGTCACTTTTTCCTTGTAAAAGTGTAGAACAAATTCTAGGCATGAAGGCCCATTATCCAGCCGCCTGGTCCCATGCTTTCTGTGGAAAAAATCCAAAATAGCAACTAAAATATCTTTATTTCATGACCCATCTCAACTGTGATACGGTGACTTCAGAGACAAATGGTTTCTTGAGATTTTCGTATGATTTTTTATATTATCCTTGCACTTCATTAAGTCACTGTGAATATAATGATATAGTATTTATACATTTTCAACTATAGTGTTGTCAAGGAAAGATGTATATATGTCGTACAGCATGTTGTGATTTACAGTATGGCACTTTTATATACATTACTGTACATCAGCAGACCAAAAGTATCTGTCAGTTCTTATCTATCTACTCACAGCTGTATTTAAGCAACTAATACACATTTCTCTAAACAAATTGATTTATAGACAAAGTTGGCCACTGGGAAGTATAGTCTTCCTGAAGGGTAGGAAACATGCCATTCTTCAGTCTAGTGGTGAGACCATAAACTTCCGGCTCCTGTCATGTCTTTTGGTGTTCAGTAATAGCCATTTTGCTCTCCATAATACTTGCAAGTCCTTTTAATTTATAATATATTTTGCTCTTTCCTAAATATTTATTTTATTTTCATGAAACAGCCAAGTGCTTTTAAGTACAGTTTTTTTCTAGTTACTATCATTAACTCTTTGATAGACTTTCTTGATTTTAGACAGTAGCATAGAGGAATTCAACTTTCACTTCTTTTTCTGTTTTGGAATCCCTAGCTGATTAAGAACCATAGTTGTCTGGCCAAGAGTGATTTCTTCACTCTATGTCAAAGAATAACTGAGAATTTTCTTCCTAACATCAATATTTCAGCATATCTGTAAGCACTTTTCAGCTGATATTTTCTTTTATTTGGTTCCATGTAAGGATATATGTTACATTACTAATGTTCTGATGCTGAATTAGTGAAACCTGTGTGACATACCTCTGTGGTTTTTAGATTTTTGCCCAGAACGAATATTAGGCTGTGAGCCACACACAGCACTGGCTTTAATTAAAGCGTTTGCAGTTTTTGTGATTGATATGTAAAGCTGGGGAATAAGTTACATAACTACATCACAGCTGCCCCCTGGGAGTAGTATCATAATAATTATGCCTTCCTGATGAATTGAGAATGAGTTGGTGGCAGCAGCATTTGATCTCTGTTTATGAATATTTAAGATATGGGAGCAATTTGCTGGGGATCGACTCTTTTCAGTGGCATTATAGAACAGAAGCAACAGAACAAGGAGTAGGCACAAAACTGGATCACAGGAAATTTCATACTAATATAAGAAAGAACTTCTTTACCATGAGAGCAATGGAGCACTGGAATAGGCTCCCCTGAGAGGTTGTGGAGTCTCCTTCTCTGGGTATACTCCAGGCCAACTTGGACACCTATTTGTGTGACCTGCTGTAGGGAACATGCTTAGCAGGTGGTTGGACTCGATAATCTGTAGAGGTCCCCTCCAACACCTACAGTTCTGTGATTCTGTGATTTTCAAATAATGAATCTTTCAGCCTTGGCATCAGTCCTTTTGTTCTTTCATACAACTGAAGTGTGTTAATATATGTGATGTAAGAACTCATACACAGGATCAGATAAAAGGTCCACCTACTCCATTCTTTTTTGGCTCAATTAGCAAAAAGTTGAAGTGGAAAATAGAAAAGAATTTGAATTAGAATTAGAAATTAGAATTAGAAAAAATAAAGACAAGTAAGCTATTTTTTCTTTAATATACACTATCGAAGACATGTTGGCACTCATTTTGGAGATAAGAAGAAGCCCAGAACATCTTAACATCTTATATTAAAAACTTTTCTGTGGTTTTTAACCTATGTCCTAACTATGTCCTCAGATGCCCTTATGTCTGTGACAAATAATGAGTAATCTCATAAGCATTTATGATCCCCCACTACTTTTTCAGTAATACATTTTACAAGATGAAAGTTCTGCTGAAAGTCTTCCCTTTCTCACTACAGATAGTTTTTAAGAAGCTCATCTGTCTTAAGTTGGTTCTTTTGAAATCATTCTTAGCAAGTCTCGAATGTTTTGTCTAACAATTCTGTGCATTTTATGCTAGGAAAGCAAGATGCATATTTTTTTCTAAATATTATAAGTAAAAAAAATCATAGATAAATAGGGCTGGAAAGAATGTGAAGTTATCTACTATTGTATCAGTAGTACTGATATTTCTCAGAACTTGGTCTAGTTTGGTGTTGGTGACCTTTGTAATTGCCCTGTTCATGAATCATTATCCATAGTATATAGTTGTAAAAGTAACGCTTCTTATTTATTTCCATGGAAACTACAACAAAGAGCACAGTAACACTCTTTGATAGAGCAGATTCTCAGCTGCTAAACACTATTTTTCAATATAGTCACCACCATTAGTTATATATTTTCACAAGCAATTAACAGGAGCCTGTATATCACACTCATAAAAATCTGTATAACTTTCCAGAATGTAGCTTGTCTTTCACATCACTGCCACCACCTCTGAAATGCACCACCCATCACCTCACTGTGCCAACATCCACTGTTTGGTTCATAAACATTCAGCAAACATAGATCAATGTCAGTGTGTGCAATTTTTTTCTGCATGGAGGAATTCAAATTCCATGTCAGATGCCATTATGTCAGACTGCCCATTGGCTATTATCTGTCACACAGCAACAAAATGCAACAGGATATTGGTGGGAAGGTTCAACCTCTACTGCCATGCCACCAACATCTGCTTCTAATGTTGTGGGCCAACATAATAAAATAGGAGGCATTATTTTCAGAGCAGCCCTTGAAATTGAAAGATCGCTAATATTCTAACTCACATTTTCTCTAATTTCAGTTATTTCTTGTCTTATCTACTTTTGACACAACAAAGTGATTTCCTCCTCCTGCATGTGTTGCCCTATGTCTGAAACTAAATGTTACATTCTCTATTTTCTCACAGTTTCAGGTTGATAGGCTGTAGCTTTTAAAATCTTAACACAGAGGTTATGTTTTCTATTTTCCTTATTGTCTTTGTTGTTTTCCTTCGTAACCTTTCCAGTTTGTTCACATCTCTGTGTTGATAAAATCGGATCCAGTTCTCCTGCTGACATTTTATCAGTGCCAAAGAAAATAGAAGGATTACTCTTATGTATACATCTTTCTATAGTATGTTTTTTGCAACAACATGACACTGTTGACTTGTCACCTTAATGTTTTGATCCTTCTCTTTAGTAGAAAAAGATAACTTCTTAACCAATTATGTCTCTTCCTGGATTTATGGAGTTGATTAATTCTTTATGACCTTGCTTCTGTCCTTGTTTATGTATCATAATTTTTTTCCCAGTCCTGTTCTCAAGTTTGGCAAGATGTCTTGAAATTACGTTTTTTGCTTTGCATTCTAATGTCATCTACAAATATTTGAGGTTATTAGGAAAATAATTGAATATCACTTGGCCCTGAAAAATCCCATTTTTAAAACATCATAGTTGATTAGCAGTGAACTGTTGGTGGCCCTGTACAATCTCCTAACAAGACTGTTATCTGTATTTTGCAACTTACCCTTTAATCGTACTTTTCTTTAACTTATGTGACTTGAGATTTTTTTTACCAAATATGGCTGCTACTTTGGTTCTTCATCAAAACCAATTATTCTGTCATAAGAAAAAAATGACTAATCTGGCATATCAACGTGGATTTCCAAAGTTTATTCTAAATGTTTATAACCAGCGTTAAGCAGATTGCTTGTTCCAGAAAGTCTTGGAATCTGAAATATTGTCATGACTGCGTTTTTTGTTATCAGATCTAATCTCCAAGAATTCTCAAAAACTGTTCTGTTTTCAACAGTACTGACATTTTGTCAGCCATTTTTATTCATATGACAGAATTCACTATCTCGCTAGTTTGGGGGATTGGAGCTTCATGATCTTGAAGGTCTCTTCCAACTTAAGCCATTCTGTGATTCTATGAATATTAAAACATCCCAGTATTGTTACCTGTTTCTTTTTCCTCCCCATGAACAGTGAGATTTTCTTCTTTTCTTCCTTTTCCCTTAGTGGTACTTGTACTAGCTATTTGGTCACTGCTACCCTCAGATAAAGAGTGATGCAAAAGAGCAGCAGCCTTTTGGTCATCTTGGAATAATCATTCAGTGAATTTATAGATGTGAGAAACAGAAAAAGCCTAATTTACTGGGCTAAGAGTTTAGCCTCGCTCTCCATTTAGCTTTAATCATTTTTTTTTGTATTTGAGTTTATTATTTATTACATACTTTCCAAAAAGTGTTGCGAATGACAGTGATAATGCTGTCTCATTTGATAGAAAATGTGTAAATATTAAGAGTCAATAGAATAGCAGAGAATCCATTTCACAATTGTGATAGTTAAGGATCCCAGTGGGGTTTGATATCTACCAGCATCCAGTAACTTTAGCACAGACAGGTGGTAAAGGATGAGGGAAATGGAGTTGTAGCCTCAGGCAGATACTCAGCTCATGCAGCTGTTTCATGCATTCTGGCAACATGACTCAGTTAAAATCAAATAACATTCCTTACGCCAATATTTCTTACCTGCATATGAAACCAGTTGTCCTTCATTTTGCAAAAACATGATAATTCAAAGGGCATTAAAAAATGTACTGTTTCTCACACAGAATTTATATCTTGCAGCTGCAAGCTAATCCAAGTGAAATGGAGTAGAGTTTCACTTTATCAGCCAATCATAACTTTAAACTGTTTTTACAATTCATCGTACAGTTTTTAAAGCCAGATTTAAGTCTGTATATGAAAAATAGTCTACTTGATGTATGAAACCATGGATTAGTCAATATGTATTTAAAGATGTAGTTCAGTAACAACAGAAAAATGACTTCAGAGAGTTTAGGGACTAAACTCTGAATTATACACTTGCATTCCAAGTGCTAGGCCGTCAGTACAGTCAGGATAATGTATGCAAAGTGTAACTGAACAATATAGTTAATTTGTTGAAAGAATCTCAGATTCTGGTACTACTTTTCAGCTGTTATGTTTAGATTAATTAGTCTGCCTCATATCCTACCTTCTTCTTAGCCTTTTTATTTCTGAGAGCAGTTATGCACCAGACAGTAGACTTGTGTCTGGGTAAAGCTGAATCTTAGTTGGGATCACAGAAGAAAATACACAAATGTTTCCATGTGGCTAGGTGCGCAGTGTAAAGATGCTAGGAGGCTATTTTTGCCCCCTCAAAACATCCTTCTGACAATTTGATTGCATCTTTATTTAATCTCCCTGTAAGAATCACTGTCATTAATAAAGTAAAAATTTCAACATTTAAAATGTACATGCTCAGCATTTATATTCCTGTCATATGTCAGTGCTCAGTCTAATTCTCAGACTATGGCACAGATCCAGGACTACATTGTATAGCTAGAGGAGCATTTCATTCTTCATCTTCCCTATCTGAAAGTGTCAGAAGAACTGATTTGGCCTCTTTACCTAAATCACCTATGCAGCAGGTTCAGACAGAATTTTTGTTGGGTCAGGACTGAATTTTAACAGGAAGTTTTCTTAGGATTAGAAAAGCTTCTGTTGCCAATAATTTTTATTTTTTCTATCACACAGAATATTTAAGAAAACAGTTTTGATTCTTATTCAGTAATCTTTTTATTCTACAAAGCCTTAGCCAAAGTAATTCTACTACGTGAAAAGGGCTTCACATATTGTACATGGTTTTGATATGTCAGGAATTAGCCACATGTTTGTACATTAAAAGTCATCACAGTGACTGAGCTGATGACTGTCACAATCTCCATTTACAGAGCTTATTTAAAAATACTCCAACCTGCATGTACTATTTTGATAACAAACTCAAAGTACAACTGAGAAAAGACAGCTTCTCAAAATAAGAGCGATCAAGTTTTATGCCAGTTTCATTTTTTAAAATTCTGTTTAATATACCATCAGTTAATTAATATAAATTGATGCCAGTTATGATATTTGTCTACTTTTGCTGTCATCAAACTGCTAAACACATTAATATTCAGCACTTTTGTATAACCGTTTCCCATTTCTGTTCTCTTTTTTTAAAGAATAACTTCCTACTAAAGCAATATTTTCTGGAAAAAGTCAAGAATACTTAAATTCCCTAAAACAGGTTTTACAAGTTAAAAATTCTGCAATAATTATTCTTCAGGCTCCATGGATTTAAGCTATCAAAGTTTACTGTTTTGTGAAAAATATGTTTTACTTTGTTTGGACGTGCTTGTCATAAGTTTCTCAGTATATCATTATCCTATAAAACCTCCCACTGGCAGTGTCTGGAAGAAAAAAAATATAGTGTAAACTGTAGAGGACCTAATGGCAGCTTCCTGCCAACTTTCTTTCTTAAATCAACAGTGTTTGTTTTTGTTTTTGCTTTCATGAAAATATGTCACAATCTGATCTTTCATATAAGTTTGCTAGTTTTGTTTGTCAGCCTAGTAGAGCATGTATCCACATCTTCCACTTTTCTCTATTTTTACTCTTTTTTCATTCCATGATATCTGTTTTTCTGGTCATACCACCAATGAGTGTTTGCACACATAAATTACACACCTAAAACCACTCATCACCCAAAAATTTACTGCTTCTAATATCTTTCTCATGAACAGTTGTGTTTATTTCTGAGCAGGCTTCTCTATTAAAGACAGAAATGCCCTTAGTTTTGGTTCAGTTCTTTGTTATTTCAAAACTCTTATTTTAGATATTACAGTATATTTGGTACCATGTGGGCTTCTGACTATAAGCCTGTACTGGGAAGATTAGCATGCTTTCGATTTCCAAATGCAACTCTGAGGAGAAATAATAGTGGGTTGATATCTGTATTAATGATACTCTTTCTATGCTGCTGAACTCAATGGCAATGAGTGGAGGCAGAATATATCCTCCCAACAGAGGATACAATGGGCTTTTCTTTTTTGCTTTGAAACCCTATTTGGAGAAGGAGGGGGGAGCAGAGGCAGGCGGGGAGGTTGTTGTACTTAAAGATAAGGAACTTGAATCTTCTTTGCTACGTACAGGAAACTTATTCAGTTTGGGGAATGTTTTATCTTCTGGGCCTCTTTTTGGCTTAACTATGAACTCTACTAGAGTAAAGGAGAGACAGATACTACTGATACTATCTTGGAAAAGTTGATATTCTTTTTTTCTTTAAAAAAATTATTTAACGTTCTTTGCCAGTGGTTTTTTATTTTTTTTTTCTTAATGTGAAATTTGTTTGCTTATATAGTATTACAGGAGAAAAGTAGATTAATAGTTATTATTTATTACCATATGTTACTATGGACTTTTAATAGTTGAAGCTATTTTTTAATGGCCAATTTTTCCTTTTCTTGAGGGTAGGATGTCGTATAACATTGCATGAAGTGCCATGAGATGCATCTTGAATGAAAGATTATTCATAATGCAGTAACCAGTTATTCAATCTTTATGACACTAAATTTGTCTGGATGACTCCAAGTTTGTATCATGAGAAGTCACTGTCATGGGAAGACATGTTAACAGTTCAGTAGATACAGCAAGGAAGTTTGGATAACCAGGATCATACTGTGAATGTTTAGGGTTTTTTGTTGTTGTTGTTGGCCAAATCCTCTATAAATAGAAAGGCTATATTTCTTTTCTGTTCTTTTATAGAAATCCTTTTTAATATTACAGTATCACACAAATTTACTCAACGGATGTTGTATTATAAGCCATTGCTTTTGATCTTATATCATGAACAGTAAGTTTTTAAGTAAGTGCTATCAGCACAAAAAAAGACCCAGACTGAAAAAAACAATTAACAACAGAATTGTTGATCTAGAGTTTTAAATAACAATTTTATTTACTGATCTCAAATGGAGTTTTTAAATAGGGGAAAAAAAGACCCAAAACCTTGTTTTGCATGTCTAGCTCTCTTCCTAGATTAGAAAATATATTCAGAGTACTTCAGTATTCACTTATCTTGTCTAGTTTTTTGAGTTTTGTTTTTGTTAGCTCAAGGAAAAAGGATAAAGACTTTTTTTTTTTTCCTTCCAATCTCAAATCTCTATTCTTCTCAGTATTCCTTATCCAATACCAATCAAGATCATGAAAAAACAAAAACAAAAACAAGAACTTACAATTACAAATGCCTGCAGTTATCTAAGCTGTGTAGCTGAAATGGGTGAGAATTGTTGAAATCTTCTACAGTCTCTGTGAGGATTTTGCTGTGTAGAGGTGTTTCCTGTGGAATTCATCTTAGTGAGGGGAAGGAATTTAGATGTCCTTCATGTGCATATGTGTGTGCTCACTGAAGTTATTTTGAAGGTCTTTATGTATTCACCAAGAAACTGGAGAAATTAGATATTTGGGAATGGAAATTGGTGGTCTTCCAGGCAATATAGGATCTAAAAGTGCTAAATCCTTTAATAAATAAACCTCGATTCAGACTGGAATGTCTTGGCTTGATCTTAAAGGTGATATTACGAAGGACTTCTAGCTGTTGACTACCCTCAGAGATAATTATCTGCACATTCCAATCTTATTCTGCCATCAGCAGTGCCTGAGGTCTAAATGAAGAAAATGTTATTTCCCTAGAAGTATATTATATTTAGACTATCTTCTTTCCCAAGCACTTCAAATAATTTTTACATCTGTCTGGAAATATGAAGAATAAAAAAACAAAATAACTATATAATCTGCTTCTTAGAGTGCTGTATACTTAACACAGGGGTCATAATTCTAACCATAAATCTAACAGGCAGTTTTCTAACTATGGCATTGTGTGTTATTGAGCACAGTTACATTATTGGTGTTTTTATTTTCATTATGCTGTGGAAAAAAGTAATACATTTTTCTTTCCTATGCATTTTAGAGGTGAGATCTCTTGAAACATGTCAGTAGAACATTGAGTGTTTTACTCATAATACAGCCCAGATACTCAAGAAGTTTAATCTTCTATAATCTACTATAAAATGTACTGGAGCTAATTTGGCAGATTGAATAGCCCATCCAAAACAGTGTTGAAGAATTGTGTTTAAATATCATACACTCATAAAATCATTAAGATTGAGAAACGACCTCTAAGATCATCTAATCCAACAGTCCACCTGTCACCAATATTGCCCACTGAAAATGTCCCTGTGTACTACATCTACCCTTTTCTTAAGACCTGCAGTGATGATTACTCCAACACTTTCCTGGGCACCCTGTTCCAATTCCTGACCACTCTTTTTACTAGCATCCAGTCTGAACCTCCCCTGGTGCAATTTGAGGCCATTCCCTCTTGTCCTATTGCTAGCTACCTGGGAAAGAAGCCAACTTCCAGTTGAATTTTGACATTTACAATGGACATTTTTGGACATTTTTTGGTCTATCAGGACTATCTTGCTGCCCTTATCAAAGTTCTCTTCCTGACCGTTTTCTTCTTCCATCTCTGTAAACACAGTGAGCCATTCCTACATAATTTCATTACTGAATGCTCTATGTGTGTGTAATTGTCTGTCGGCAACTTTGCTCTGCAGTGCTACATGTGTTTTTACGTGTGTGAATCCATTCAGTTGCTGCATAGTTTCCCCCTGAGCTCGTGTGTCTGCAGCATTGTGCAGGCATCCATGGGCTCTGTGAATGCCTGCTTGGCTTCTCCCCAGTGCTGGCAGCCCTGCTGTCAGATGTAACAAGCTGTGCAGCCACCCTCACATCTGACTCCCTTTTTGCACAGGTATTATTTCCTGAGGCTGCTACTGCTTTGAGTTTGGCATCCTCCTCCAGTGCTGCTTTTTCCTCCCATAGGGAATTTCTCTCTAGAGTGTTGATTGAGGCAAGGCACAGAGATCTGTGGCTGATTTATCCAGTAAGCTTGTTACTATGCAGTAGGTGAGGGGGTAGTGTGAACAGGGAGCTTCTACTTGGGTGAGATTTCTCTTTAGTGCTTTGAAAATCTGTCATGCTCAATATAAACTGCTTTCATGGAGGAATTCCTTCTGACAAATTCTGGGTCGATATTTTTGCTCCATCATATAATCATTCCTAGCTTATCATGTGTTAATAATGGAGTCCAGTTGCCAGATACTTTGTTGTTCTCTTCAGGCTTCCTCACACTGTTCTTTTGTCTGTCCTATCCTGGACAGACTCATAAACACTTTAATTTTGATCCTATTGGCTGTTTTCTTCCTGAACTGATCCTTCAGAGCAGGTTTTTCTTTTCTTTTTTTTTTTTTTTTTTAATGATTGTTTTTTAGAAAGATCACTTTCTATGGAATTGTTTTTCCTAAAGAGAAAGTACCAGAAATGACTCAAAATAGTCTTTATTGTATCTCTATTTTATCTACAATACATCTTTAATGTATCTCCTTTAACATGTAGACAAAGGACCCCTGTTGGTAAACTTGCATCGTTTATTTGCATATCACATCTGAAATAATTAGTGAATTTTCTGCAGTCCTGCCCATGTGTTCTCCTGCACTTCTCCTATGAGTATAGATAAATTTCAATAAGGTTGTAACTAAACTACTGATTGATGAGTTTTTCTTGATAAGACTGGTTTTCAAATGGGTACACCAGAGCTAGAACTTGTCTCTTTGATGTATATCCATACTATGACTTTGCTTACAGTTATTTATGTAGGGAATATTGCATTATATACAATAGCAATCACTTTACTTTAGTTTTTAAGCATGTAGCATATCCAAGTCACTGTGACCTTTGTAGATGTGCCAAGCCTATAAAATATTGCATAAATAAGTTTATAGTAAAAATGCCATAGAATTAAGTAAACAGGAAAAGATTATCTGCATTAAAAGAAGAGTTCAGATGCAGCTTCCTTGGGCATTCAGTACTCGCATGAACTCTGCATTCAATGTCACTGTAGTAAAGGCAGTATCAAATTTCCTTGGTACAGAAGCTGCCCTCAGTTAGCAATTGCTCGATTCTTTTTATTTCTCTTGCTGCATATTAACATTATTTAGCTTGTACTAAAACTAGATAGGAAACCTTACTTTCTGAGATTTTTCATGCAAAATTATCCAAGCATTTTTATACCATAACATTCTCACTTTAACTCTTGGTTGCTTTTTTACAATGTGTAAGCACTTTGTAGCGTGTGGAGAAACTCTCTTATGTACATGAACTGTTTGCAGCAAGACTTTACGCATACCACACGAATCCCTGCTGCCTTTGGAAATGCTATAAGGGAGAAGCATTTCTAACTCTAATAATAGATTGCAATTATGGATTAAAAGCAGGGGGGAAGTAGCTTTGTGCAGTGTAACCTAACAAGTGTGCTAAGAATCAATTTTTGGCAAGAAAACTCCCAATTTGCCCTCTCTCCCTGAAGTTGACCTGGTGGATGAAATAGTAGATGTGTGTATGATTCTAGGCATGCCTTCTCCAAAGATCAACATTTGTACACACTTTAGTCACCTTTTATACGCAGTGCTATTGACATTAACCAGAGAGTCCAGTCTGACAGCGCTGTACTTTAACACCAGCTAAAGAGTTGCTCTGCTCTACTTGCATGCTTTATCTGAAGAGACTCAACACTGAAATCACACAGTGTAATTGTTTTCAGCCTACAAGAGTTCTCTTCCACATACAGTATCATGTGGGACAACTGAGTGTCCTACTGAAATCAACATATCTTCAATAGCTAATTCAATTACTACTCTATATTTGTTAATGCTTCTGGAAACACTAGGTTGAGCTCTGTAATTTATCAATACATACCATCTAAATCTGCTTCCATTTGCACAACTATAAAGTGTTGTTAATACTACTTTTGTTATTAGGTTTGTATGATGTCAAACAAGTGTAAGTTTGAGCAGAACTGAGGCCACCAGCCACTTAAAAATAATCATAGACTTTCTCAAATGAAGTTCAGTGAGAAAGAGAGGAAACCAGTAAAATATGGTAATAAAATAATTCATTTTCTAATTAAATTAAAAAAAAAAAAAGAAAATAATTTTTTTGTAAGAAGTGAAGTTGTGCAGTTGCTTAGATGTCTGGTCTTATTTCCATTACAGAGTATGTGTGGATGACTTCTAAGGTTGAATGAGGCCAATGGTGAGTTAGGCTTTGTCAGCATGAGTTCACCTTCAGCACAGAACGTTTGTTAATTGATTCATGCAACACTTAGAATACTGTATCTTTACTGACATAGTGTGAGGTTTATTTATTATTTTAATTTATACAGCATTGCAGAATCAGAATGTTACAGTAATTACTTCATCATACAATTCTATTTTGCTGCTAATGAAGAATATTCTGCTACTTTGACCATCCCTTTAAGTTTTGCTGAAGGTCATATTCACATCTTGCAACTGTGGTTGCACTTGAAGAGGTTTCCATGTGTCTAGAAACGACACTAAAACAGAGTTTATATTTTTTTATTTGGTTTAAACAATATACATGCCATTTTATACACACGCTCATGCAAGGGCTGCTCCAAAATCCACGCCCTCTCTTTTATTATGTTGGCTCACAATGTCAGAGGCAGACATTGCTGGTATGGCACTGGAGGTGGACCCTTCCAACCAGTATTCCATTAAATGTTGTTCCCTTGTGACAGATGGCAGCAGAGAGGCAATGTGACAAAATGGCGTCTCTCATGGAATTGTGTATGAAGAAAAGTTGTAGAATTCAATTCATCTGTGTGGAAAAAAAAAATGCCCGTTGTCATTCATTGATTCTTGCTGAACATTTATGGAAACCAAACATGTGAGCACAGTGAGGTGGTGGGTCATGCATTTAAGCAGTGGTGGCAGTGGGTCACCCACCTCAGCTGGAGTAGATTTTTATGAACAGGGTATGCAAGCTCTTGTTCATTGCTGGTGAAAATTCTGGTGAAAATGAAGAGCTAATTGTGGTGTCTGTGTTGGAAAAGAGTGTTTTGTAGCTGAGAATTTGCTCTATCAAATATCTGCTGTAGTTTCCCTGGAAATAAATAAGAGGCATTACTTTCAGGGTGACCTATGTTTGTTTATATATATGTTTATATATATATATATATAAACACATACAAATCTTGTTGCTTTTGGTTGTTTTGGTTTGGCTTATGTATGATTATTATTTTACTTATCTGATTATTACCAGTATTTCAAAATTACTTAAGCTTGTTTTCTGATTACAGATGAAATTGCTATCTTAACTGGAAGACCAGACAATGAATGCAATAAATATATTCCTGTGGCCCTATCTTTTATTGAACTATTGAGTTGAGATTAAAAAGTGATGGGAATTCTTACTGACAGTTTCAAGAAAGTTAATAATTTCAAGCCTTTTCTCTAATCTATCTTGCAGAATCTTAACATCAATATGATAAAGACTGGTACACGATTAATCCCTCTTTTTATGATAGATACGTTTCTTTTAACCTATGGGGATATTTTAAATTCCGGAATGTTTTATGTAGGGATGGAAATATATTTCTCTCATATCAATGAACATAGTTGGTAGCCATAACAAGTCTAGATGAATTTGTCCTATATCTATACTGTCTCTTCCTTGTCTGAATAAAACTAAGCCTTGTATATTATTAACATAGGATTTAGCAGGAGGATAGAAGTATTTTGAATCCTGCTTTATGTAGTAATCTCAAAAAAGTTTTGGTTTCAAATACTGCAGCATGGCATCCAACTCGAAAATTGTGCTATTTTGTTCCTATGGAGATTGCAAATCATTTCATCCATTTCATGAGGTTTTCTCTATCAGCACTTCTGGTAATTTGTGTCATACTCTCGCTGCATTGCTAGTTGATATCATTGGACTCTTGTCATAAAACAAAATGAAACAAAACAACAGAAACACAAAAATGAGCTATTATCTTGGATGTAATAAATCTCCTTGCTTTCCTGTCAAATGCTTCACTGACATGTTTATTTTAATCTGTATGTGTATCCTAGAATATGGTTGCTTTTTCCAATATCCAGAATTGTGAGACACAATTTATGACTAATTTCTTGATTTGAAAAGGCTCGGGATCATCACTCTCCATATGTACGTTGCTTTTGTTAGACCTGTTTTCTGAATTTAAAAGTTGTGATGGAAGTAGTCTTGAGATGAGGAATTTGGCTATGGATGACAAATGGGAATGGAAGTAATTGGAGGGAAGCATGACAGAGAAGTTATTTCCATGTCTTGCAAAGCTCGGTATGGCACTTTACTCCACCAGTTCCCTTCTGGGAAGAGCATCTTTGAAATGGAACGAGTTAGGCTGTTGTACACTGGTAAAGACTCGTGTTAGGAGGAGAAAGAAACAAGATATTTGCAAACCATATTGCAGGTCAACATGACATATGCTGGACCTGTGTGTCTTCAATTGAACTGGCCAAAAGGTAGAGTGGTTCTGTGCATGACCAGCAGCCATTAGTGTAAAAAGCTGAAGTCTCCTGCCTGAGTCAGAAGAGATGGCAAGTGGGTATTTGTGTGTACAAATCCACATTTTCGTCTGTTTTCCCTTATCACTGTGACTGTGTTATCTATGTCCTTGTAGTCCAGTGACAGACTGTGTTTGTATGAAAGCCACAAAGAGGAACCTTAAGGAATTAGTCTTTTTTTTTTTTTTTTTTTTTTTCCAGTCTCATGCTTAATCATAGGGAGGAAAAAAGAAAAAGTTGTCATCATTAAATTAATCTTTACAGAACTGGAGATAAATTTATATAGTGTGTGACTTTGAAGAAAAAATTGTAAAAAGCATTTCCTTAGCAAATGGGAAAAAAAGGACATTTAAAAACAACTGTGTGGATTTTTACACTTTTTTGTTATAAAAATGTGGCTCGTATTTGTATTGAATGAATGGAATAGTTTACTACGCTTTTTATTATTATCCATAACGTTTAATATTCTTGTATTAAACAAAAGTGAAGAAGCTGAAACTAAACAGTAGGAGTTATCACTTTGAATTTTACCATGCAAAATTAATAAATAATCAGTGTCTACTAATATGAGATTGGGTTTAAATTAAGTTGGCATGGGGTTTAGATGTAGTTCCTGATATTTGAATTCAGTAAGGGAAATCCTGAATTTACAGTTATTTATAATTATTTATAACTAATATCATTATTAAAAATGAAGTGCCCACCATTTAAAGATAGTGATACTAGTAATACTAACCTTGACTGCTGGAGAGCTGCCAGCTTGTCATCATTCTGCAGAAATATATTGTATTTAAATAGAGAAAACATGCTGTTGTCCCTCCCTCTCCTTATTCCCACAAACTGGAACAGTATTATGTTAGCATGAGTTGTGCTGAGCCGGATCCAATCTGGAATTAAGAATGCTCCAGGGCATTTTTAATAATCTGTCACTCATTTGAACTTTAACCTTCTTTAATTCACAGAATCTGGTAATGCAGATGTATACTTCAGCAGCATACATTTCTTTTTCTTTCTTTATCTTAGTGTGAAACTGATGTTGGTGTGTGAGGACAGGACTTGGAAATGTGATGTGGTACAAGTAGAAAGCGTTCATTTAAAATAGATTCAAAATTTAAAAAGAATTGCAATAGTTTGGTTTCCTGGTTTTCTGCCATTCTGAAATGTAAAGTTAAATTCTGGTACTAATTTTATTAACATTCTTGAAGTACTGCCATCAGTTAGGCTTTCTGAAAGCCATAACAGCAGCCCTGCAGAGCTCAGTGAGCAGCAGGGCTGAGGTGTTGCAGGCAGTGCCAGCTGCCATAGGCAGACCTGGGCCAGCACTGGCACAGCTGACACAGGGACAGTGCAGCACTGGGAGGCACTGAAGGGCTGCTTGGATTTCCAGATACTCTACTGATACACAGCAGTGAAATTGAGACACTTTTCTGTGTAAATAAATCTTAAAGACACTGTTGTGTTAATTTTTTTCAAGATGCTGTGTACCTGTATGCTCTTGAAAGAAACGTTTTGCTGTAGGTGTGAAAGCTAAAACTTTGCTCTAGTAGTACTGGACTTGCCTCCATTCCATGCAGTAGGACTAGGAGATTGTAAATCAACATTTTGATTTTAATCTCAAAGGTGATATAGTTGCATTCTTTTAATCATTCTAACACTGATATCAAATAAGAGAATAGTGCTTATATTAAGAATTTGGAGACAAAAACTAAAAATTTGAATATGAAAACTTCTTGGGTCAAATTTAAAAAGTGAAGGAAGAACTGGCTGGCAAATGTTGTGCTGGAAGTATAAATGAAAATATAAATTTCCAATCTGCATATGTTAATGGTTTGTGGTTTGAAGAAATGTTCATATTCAGATTTTCAGTTTTATTTTCTCAAACTTCGACCTCTTTTTTTTCTAATAATACATGAGTATGTGATTGATATACCTTAACAAATCTACAGTTTTGTTGGCTTTTTTTTTTTCTGAAGCCTTTAATTTCCTTAGATGGTTTAAAATATGGACGTCTATTTTAGTACAGTCTTGCTCCTTCTCAGACTCCGTGGCTTGGTTTGTACTCCTTGCGCTTATTTACAGAAGTGTTTCTTTACTGTTTGAATTGGAGGTTGAACATCAGTAATTCCAGTGCTATGGACAATTCTGATACTGCCTTAATGAAATACAACATCTTAAACCCTGGAGGGTATCAGATGCATCCTTGAATTGCATTGATACTTATTATAGCGTTTATAAGGATGTAGATGTAACTGGTATAGAAGAGGTAAGTAATTTATGTATGATATTCAAACAGTGTGAGTCCTACTCACTGTAATTTGGTAGACACTGGGTTATTAATTTTGCTTTATTGAACTTGTCATGTGTTAGGCAAGCAAAGCAATGAGTGTTTAGCTTGAACAAAAAAAGTGGTTCATAATCACTAATTGCACTCTACTAGAATTTAGATAACTGCAAACAACAATTAAACATGAACTTTGGGGGAAACATCTTACTTTCTCTGTAAGCAAACTGATAATATGATCACAGCTGAATTTTTTCTGCCTTCAGAGAGGAGTCATGTGTAATCTTTGTTATTTAAATAACGCGATAGAATATAGCGTGCGCTTTTTTACCTTTAAATTTTATTTTCTGGAAGCAGGAAGTTTTTCTGAATTCCTGCAAGTAATTTACCCTAAATCCAATTGACATTTACCAATGCAAATGCTAACATTTACCTTACATTTTTTTTATTCCATACTTCAGAGATTCTTGGTTGTCTTGGGAAGAGTAGCCTGGTGGGTATGATAACAATGTGAATATGAACAACAATGCATGCTACTGCCCTCCTTACGACAAGAATCAGAATAATTTGGGTTACCAGGGGGACCAATGGAGGCAATGCATTCTAAAACTCTGCTCAAAGCAGGGACAACTTTAGAGCTGGATCCAATTCCCTAAGTTTGTTCAGTCCAACTCTGAAAATACCCAATGTGTGGAGAATCTACAGCTTCTCTGAACAACTTTTTGCTGAAAGGATATAGACAGTCATGAAGACTATTAAAATGTTAAAATACATAACTATTATCTGAATCTAAAATTTCTTGTGATGAATTATCACCTCCCTGAACTACAATAATATAAATGATGCAGAAAATATTTGTAAATTGTGTCTGTATGTGACAGTGGCCCAGGTTAAATACATTGCTGGCAGTATGTGTTAGTGCTGATTTGTATAAATCTTACATGTTACAAGATTCAAGATGCAAAATTGATACAAGATTCATAGAAACACTACTTTTTTTTTTTTTTTTCTTTAATTATGTTCTGTTTGTTTTTCAAACAGGAATGGATATGAACAGCCACTTAGTTAAAGTAATTCCTTTTGTGTGTGAATGTATTCTTTACTTATTATGAAGAATATGGAGCTTAAAAAATTCTCTTTCTTTTAGGTAGAAGAACTGATGAATGCATTGGAAAAGACAAGACAAGAACTAGATTCTACCAAAGCCCGTCTTGCCTCGACACAGCAGTCTTTGGCTGAGAAGGAAGCACATCTGGCTAACCTGAGAATAGAGCGGAGAAAGCAACTTGAAGAAATTCTAGAAATGAAGTAAGTACATTGCTTTCTCAAATTTCTAGGAAAACTATTTTTTTTTTCTTTCTAAAAGAATGTTTTTCTCTCTGTTTAAACCCATGATCTTCTAATAGCAGGACTGAAGTATCTTTGAAAATACAAAAAAAATAGAGTGTTCATTTTGCTTATTACATTACATTCATTACATTACTGAACACTTAACACGATAAGAATTTTTGAATGCTACTTTTTGATACATGCAATTAAAATATCATTGCACTGTAACTTCCATAGGAATATTTAAGGCCCCGTCTTTCATTGAGAAATGTATATTGGAGTTTTCTTAGTATCATGCAAGGAAAGGGGTTCGTCAACTTTGTGGATGGTGCAAAAATGATTGAATTGAATTAGTTAAAAAAAAACAAACACAAAACAAGCACCTATTAGCGTATACATTATCACAATATATAAGCATACCAAACTGACCTTTAATTAAATTTGTCTTCCTATGTGTGATAAGGGAAAATGTCTTTAATAAGGCTTTAGCATGATCCTTAAAGTTAGCGTTTGCAGAAAAGAAGTGAAGTTGTTGTGGCTCAGAAAACCCAGTAAACACATAGTTAACAGTCAACAAATAAAACTCACTGTTCTAATTCCCAAACTGTTTTGTTGGGGAGAAAACAAAAACAAAAACATTTGAAATATGTGTAGCTTTATCTAGGTAGTTGTCGCTATCCTGACATTTCAAAGGAAGGTAAATCATCAGAAAAAAATATCTTAATAATGCTTTAAAAAAGACAAGGTGGCAGATGGCCACATATGCTTCCTGCAATTGTATAAAAGCAGATTTTAAGAATGGCTGCCATCTAATATAGGTATGGAAACACTAATCTTACAATGACTGCTTCCATGAAATCAAAAGAACTTCTGCTTTTTATTTTAATGAGGTGTATATAAATTGGTAATATGTGTGATTTATAGTATTATGTGATATATTGAATATATACACAATTTGGGGTTATTGAGTTTTTTTAATGTACGTATTGGTTCACCTATGATAACCTAGACATTCACAACAGGCATTTTTCATGCAGACATCTATCTTCTATATAGAGCTTTGATCTGTTTCTTTGAGAACAAAACAAAATATATAAAATCGTATTACATGATATTAGGAACAGAGAGCACGAATAGTGAGAGTGAGTGACACTATCAGATGGTAATGAGTGAAATTTTCACACAATAATTTCTATTTATTGTTTCTTTGTTTTACCTCTTAGACAACATTAGAACTGAATCTAGGAAGAAGCAAAAACTGAATGTTTATTCATTTTTTGAGCTCTATGTTTGAGAAGAGCTACATAAATTCAATTAAACACAACATTGTCTAATTAAATATGTGTGAACCTTAATTTTACTTAGGTCTACCAGATTATTTAACTTAATAAAATACACAAAACAACATAACTTAGATTGTATATGTATTAGTAAAGTCTTTATAAAATAATTCAGATATTTCATTGCAGTACTTTTTTAATTTTTGAAATTGCTGCCTGAATAAGTGCTCAATGAACAAACTTTATAAAACTGCTATAATACATTGTACTACATAAGATCTTAAATTATTCTTTTGAACATGATACTCTCAAGAACAGATTGCAGATGCTAGCTAAGACCTAGAAACCCGCTGACAGAATAATTACAATTTTGTTTTGTAGTAACTTAGTACAGTAGAGTTTCTTCATCTAGCTTCTCTCTGATACTTTAAGCTAATTAATTAATTGGAAGAATTGACTGTAAATTCTATTTATCACTTAATTATTTGATATGGAGTGATTATGGTTTCTTGGCTGCTAGTTTCCAGTTAAATAGGCATGAACTGTGTTTAAAAGCATTCATGATGATTTCCTATGCTTATATTATGTTCAAGTTCCAAACATAACTCTGCATTCTGTGTCCATCTGGCTGACATTGCCAAGATCCATCTTAATTTACAGACTACAATTGGTTGTCAGTTTTATGTAATTTCTCCAGTTGTCATTACATGCCCCCATATAAATTCAGTTATTTAAGGAAGTTTAGAGTAAAACTGGATAGGAGCTTAATCTTGTTCATTATCTGCCTAGTCTTTTTGAACTTGGAACTAGATAAGTACTATTTAAGGAAAAGTAGTTGGATGGAAGGAGATAAATATGAAGTTACTCTTATCTTGATGCCAGTATGTAAAAATCTGAGATTTATTCTTGTGAGTTCCAAAGTGCTAAAATTTGGAGGAGGTTTTTCATGTACTTTCACTTTCTAGATGTGAGACTTTTTTTTTTTTTTTTTTTCCAAATGTCTATAAAAATATTAGTATATTAGTTCTGGAGGAAATATTTTTGTTATGGTCGTATTTTTGGGACAGTGTATAACTCATACTGACATTAATGGAAGTTACGGATTCATGTTAACAGCAAAACACACCATGTGTTCAAATCCATCACAATGCCTAATTGTCTTAATGTTTTATGCTCTTTCTGAGCATAACAAAATCAATGAGCTTATTTCATAATTACTGAGAGTGTTTTAAAAAAGACTTCTGCATTATATAGTGTGACAAAAGCCATTTTGAAACATTTTTTAAAAATGTTTCACATTCATAGAAGGTTTCAATTGGCTTGAAATTAGAAATTGACAGTTAAAAAGATATCTTTGTTTTTGTTTTCTGAAAGTTTGCAGTAAGGAGTGAAAACTACTGAGAACTTCTGGAGGATTTCTTAGAAATGCTCATTCATTTGTTTTTTACATTAATTTGATGACCTTTCAGTGACTTAGTTACATTTAACATTCTTGGCAGTTAGCAGTCCATGACTAGGACATTAATTTACAAAAAACTGAACTTCATGTTTTGACTTGAAGACTGACTATTGAATTCTCAACCTTTGAGATCCATGTTAATTACTGTGAATTTCCTTTAGTAGTCAACTCAGTACACTGAAATTTCTGAATAAAATTCTTGCCAAGAATTTGTGAAGTGGGGTAATTTCATTGCCTTTAATGGAGTTCATGCCATCACCTGTGGGTATTACTAAACCAGTTTCACTGGAAGTGACTTTGCCCTATAATTCACGTTGAATTTTCAGAAGAAAAAATACATGTTTTCTCTAATGTGGAATAAATCAGATTACTCCAGTAAGGAAGCATTAAAGATCTAATAAAATAACCAGCTACTAGTCCTTCAATTCAGTACCAAAAATAGATCATTGCTGTGCTGTGATTAACAAAAAAAAAAAAAAAAAAAAAATAGATTTTTCAGTAGATTTTCTTAGTGACAGCATAAAATTAAACATCCCTTCCTTTGTTTAAGAATGTTCCCCATTTTTTCACTGAAAATAATAAATGAGTATTGCTTATCTCTGTTTTTCAGTATGTTTACTTTATTCATTTAACAGCACCTGTGTATAGTCAAGCATGAAATATTTGTGGGAAGAAAGGGATAAAATTTTTTTTCCACCAAGCATTCAGTCCTACCAGCTGCCACCCTTTGTGGGAGTGCTGTATGCGTACTTCAATTTTACCTCCTGGATTGGTCATTCAGCTGATTTGCCACAAAAGGACAGGGCAGCTGCATTTACCACTAAATGCCAGTCTTGAATGCAAGACCATGGTTGGGATTTGTTTGTTTCAACAAGTTGTGGAGGAGCAGTTTCACAGAGCAAGAAAGTGATTTGTTGCTGGAAACTGCAGGGAAGTGAACCAGTGTGAGTTTGTTGGCTACTTTGCCAGACTTGTCCTCTTCCCCCCTTTTAGTGGATTAAATCCAGGCATGGATGCATAAAAATAGCCACAGGTGGACTTCTCTGGATATTGCAGAGATGTAGAGGGACCTAGAATGAATTCTAGAAGCCAAGGACTACAGCGCAAGGAGAAGGCTTTATGATATGTAGAACTAGATGGTCACAATTTGTAGGGAATTCAAAATATTTCATGGAATATTAGTGGCAGAGTATAAGGAAACTTAAAATTCATCTGGCTTTCCGCAGACATACCCCCATATTTCCATCAATAAATTTTACTCAAGTAGAAGTTGGGGATTTCATGTCTTTATAGTAGCTTAGCAGGAGCTGCATGGCTGGTGCATGTTTGGAGAACACAGACATTTTTCCAACACCTGGGTAAATCAGATCGTGTCCCTGCTTTCATTCTTCTGTTACTTTTTCCATCCATCACTATGCAGACTGGTGCTTGGGGAGGGAAAGGAACTCAGCATATTTTTGCCTAGTTACATCCTACCTACTCCACCCCTAGAGTTTCTGTTACCCACAGCACAGTGGTTTCTTTCTCACCACTGTGGCTACAAGGCTACAGCTGTGGTCAAAATTTCTTCTGAAATCTCTCTGTGAGCAGCAAATCCAATGCATCTGGAATATTTCAGAGTGATTTTGTATGCAGCTCACCTGTTCAGTGAATGCATAGGCCAGAAGCATGAAACTCATTGGCTGGAAAATCCTTGGTGAAAGTCTAAGGCCTTTACTTGCATGTAGTCATTAAGTTGTTTTCCTTTTTTGGGGGGATCTTCCAAACACAGCGAGGATGAAGAAAACAATGCTGTAAAAAGGGAGAAACTGGCGAGGTGATTGAAGTTTGCAAATACGCTTTGAAATTTCTTGGAGCTCACTCTTTAAAACCACTTAAAATGTTATCTTCCCTACGGCCACTCTCTGCTTCCTGTGCTAATAGTTATGCAGTGGTTTTATTTTGTGTTGTTTTCTTTTTTCTCTCTTGAAAAAAAAAAAAAAAAAGCAAAAAAGCAAGGAATTAGATGATTCTTGCCTAGGCTAGGAATCAAGGTGTTATTAAAAAAAAAAATGTAGGCAAAATATAGTTTATACTTGTTTTATAAATGCTGTTGTATTAAAAGATTGTCCGAAAAAGAGACAGCACCTATCTTAAACATAGTTCTCAGCTAAATAAATAGTGATGGATACAGGAAAATAAAGGATAGTCTTTGAATTGAGTATTAAGCAAATACAGCAGTCAGAATTCTTAGACTATTAATAAGATATTATTTTGGAAGTAGTATCATTACATTTTTTACTTTGCCAGCTCTGCTATAACCTTATGATTGAAGGGTAGCTATGATAATTTCTCCCATAAGAACTCTTTAAAATAGCATATTTTTACTTGACAGCTCAGACAATAGGCTAGTGGAGAAAAAATATATTTCAGAAAATACTATTTTTCTTAATTTTTTTTTTAAAGATTATGAGACAACTTACTATCAATTCACTGAACATATTTATGCATTACTAAAGTTGAAACAAGGCTAAATAAAAAATTGTATCATTTTCAATGTAGAACACTAGACTGCTTTTTAGTAACTGGTGGACTGCTTCCATTTAATTGTAGGATTCATGCTGAGAGTGTACAGAGTCGTAGCCCAAGTTAAATACAAACAAAACAGCAGGATGTTGATACAACTGTGACTTCCATAGGAAGTAGTTAGAATGGTAATATGGTCTCCTAACCTGGGTGAAAAGTCTCTTGTGACTGCTTTTGCCCCACAGACCTGTAACACAGCATGCTGTCACTAACATTTTTGACACCAACTTGCAAACACCGCAAAGATTAGAGAAACCCAAATGAAGGCTTTGTTCTCTGGAACAGAAGCTTTCTTGACTAAAATGAGGAGATGTTTTTCTTTTGTAAACAATGAAGGGGCACAAAGCAATAAAATGTTTCTCTCTGTGAGAATGGAATGAGTGAGCTGTTTACTTGGCAAAGCTTCTCCTACTTAAAGAGTGTCACCAAACTTCTGTTCACTTGACAGTGGTATGTTCAGACTGAATTATAATATATTTTTTATTTTGTAAGACAAGAGTCTTGAAATGTTACTAGCCTGGAAAGAAAGAGTTATTTCTTCATTTTTTTTTCCTTATGATCATATTCTACTTTTAAAATAGATTTGCACCTGCTGTTGAAGTTCGGTTTGTTTTTCTTGTCACATAAGAATTTTGGTTTTCAATTAGTACTGTTCTCAGGAAACCATAGAAATTTAAGCTTTTGTCTCTGTAGCTGAAAAAGTGACCCTCTAGGTTCCTATGATCTGTATGGTTTTGAGGCATTTGTTAACCAGAAATAGACTTTGGTGGTAGTTGTGCCCCAGTAACCTAGTAGTGCACTTTTATTTCTGTTTGTTGCCATTAGTTCTCTACCCACTCTGGTACCTTACCTCAGGACAAGAAAAGCAGTGTGAAGGCTGGGATAGGTGCTTCAGAAAACATTTTCAGTTGGAAGGTCCACAATGCTTCCTGGGGTTTTCTTGCTTTAGTGCTTTCCCAGAACTTGAATGGTAGAAAGATCAAGGGGATCCTGCAGCTGCTTTATGAGAAGAAACTTCAGGACCCTTCACTCCTGGGAGGGGAATGCAGGTACGGGGTGTGTTTGAAGTTTACAGAATCACAAAGGAGGCATAGGCTGACTGTGGAACTTTGCCAGATCCTCCAGAATAGGGAATATCAGGCTGTTGTTGCAGTTAATCAGTGATTGATTCAGAGGAGAGAGAAGATGTGCTTTACAGGGTCATTGGTTGGGGACCTTTGGGAACTTGCTTCCCTAAAAGGCGGATGGCATCAACTAGTTCAGAAAAGGGTTAGACAAATTCATGGACAGGAAGAGGTCCATAAATGGCTTCTTCCTTATACTCTTTGGCTGTTGTTCTTGAACTATGTTCCTAAAATTTATTTTCTCTCTGAAGTGTAATTTCTTTCCTTGCACATTGCTCCCTTACACTGGAACACAATGGTTGTAGTTCATAACAGATGATTTTAGAATCATTTTTTGAGAACCTGTTCAATTAGTTCAACTAATTCACTTTGGAAATAATAAAGATCACATTTTGCATAACCTTTAGCTTCTGTTGATCTACGGAGAATAAGTGAATTTACAAGACAATACAGTGGATGAAATAATTGTGTTAAAGAGCAGGTGGTTACACTCTCTAGGGAATGGACCTCTCAGAAAGCAGATGGGAATCACAGTGATTCAGGCTTACAGGTGCTATTGCGAACAGGACTTTCAGGTGCATAGTTTTTCTTTTGTAATGCAAATAGCCATTTGAAGATACAATCGCAGTATAAAGAATGATGTTTGCTTCTCTGTTTCCTTTTTTTTCCCTTTTTTTTTTTTTTTTAAAATCAGCATCTTTAAACTGCAATACATCTCTGTCTTTGAATTTATAAATGTGCTAGCATTTAAAATGCAACAATTTAATCCATGATATATCTTGATTCATAGCATTCTAAATTCATGTGATGTAGACTAGTGTTCAGAGAGGAACAGTGATAAGAATGGCATATAAACGATAAAAGGAAATAGGAATTTGTTTTCAATGCAACAGGACAATGGTAAGAGGAAGAGGGCTGTACAAACCAAGATAATGAAAGTTCAGGTCTGGACTTAGAAAATCCTGGTCAGTAAGAATACGTAGCATTTTTATCTGAAGTTAAACTGAAGTTAACTTACTAGTGAATTTATCTGTGTTAACTTTGTAGATGAGGAAAATGTTACTATGCATTCTACCAAAAGAATTGCACTTCTTTTCAGGTTTCTATTCCACAACTTCTTTTTCAGGGTGTGTATGTTGTGGGTTTTTTTTTTTTGTTTGTTTGTTTTGTTTTTTTTTTTGTTTGTTTGTTTTTTTGTTTTTTTTGTTTTTTTAATGTAAGAAAATGTAAACAAAACAAAATCATTTTACCAGAAGGTCAGTACTGTAGAAAAGAACTATATTCTGTAATTATTGAAATTGACAAAGATATATATACGGTTTGTTTTAACATCATATTTAAAGTGCTTTTAGTATGTAAAAAATTGCTAATGATAAAAGTGATGAAATGGGATGGTATTTGTTTTAAAGTTCAGCCAACATGGGAATGTGAAGGCTTCAAACTCCGTTAAATATACTGAAAAGAACAGGTGGCTCAAAAGACAGCAAAGAAGAAACTTAACTGAAAGTTAAAAAGCAAGGAGAAATTAGGCTTCTGTTCATGGATATATATATATATTTTCAAAGCTGACTGAATTACGCTCTTGTCTACTGAAACCCTGTTACTGTAATTCCCACTGGCCTCTGTGACTTCTCAGGCAGGGCTGATCAACTGCAGGCTCCCAGACTCATAACCTCAGCCAAATGAATATGATTCAAGCAGTTGTTTCTGCATTTTAGACTTCAAAATATGATGGGTGGGTCAGTTTTTCCTTTTTTTTTTTTTTTCCAGTGGCAAACCTTGCATAATTGATACCCACAAAATTCAGTTCAATGCTAGGATTTATAACCTGAGGGTCTCCTGATGTGGCAATGCTGAATTAATGTGAAATCAGATATATGAACACAGAGAACCAAAAAAATTTAGAAGTTTGCATTATTAGACTGAATTACTGGACTACTGTTTACTACTACATATAAATATAAAATGTGCTTTAAATTGTTTATGATGGTGTTTTCTGTTAAAAGGAAAAGCTTTGATAAATTCAGAAGAGAAAACAGTCAGAAAGCAATCAAGCAGAACAGCTTTCTTAATGACAGCTAGGAAAAGCCTCCCTTGCCTTCTCATTACTCCTTATGTGCTACGAAGTAAATTCACTGCTGCCTCCCTCTTGTGCTTCTTTGTTCCTTCACCTTCCCCATACCCCCAGCAAAACAAATACTTCTTTGTGTGACGTGGAAAATAAATTCTATTTCCTATTGCTTTGTTTCCTCTCATTGGTTCTCTAGTGCCTAGTAAGATAGAGGATGTGTTATCCTTCTCATGTCTGAGGCATGCTATTTAGTATGTCATGCTTAGTGTGAGATTGTGGCAGCCTTTTTTACTGATGTCAGGACATCTGTAAGATTTACATTTTTATCTAACTGATATAATGAAACCTGCAAGAATTTATTGTCATAGTCATAGAATCGTTAAGGTTGGACAAGACCTCTAATATCATCCAGCCCAACCATCCCTCTACCACTAATACTGCTACTTAACCACGTCCCTCAGTACGGCGGCTTCAGGGATGGTGACTCCAGCACCCTCTTGGGCAGCCTGTGCCAGTGCCTCAACTGGTCAGAGTTTCTGTCTTTTGGGGAAGGAAATGTGCTCATACTGGTCTTAAAATCAGATAGAGAATTTTACATGACTTTTTCTACTGATGTTGTCTACTGCCACTGAACTGTGTATAGCTTACCAATATAGATCATAAGCTAATAATAAATTTAATAACATGGTACCAGGCATAATAGCCTCCAGGCCATTAAGCATTACTGTAACCTACCAGATAATAAAAATAACACGTATCGTGTGTAATACCAACACTGTCTAAGCAGCATGAATCTAGAAATATAGTTGTAAAAAGAGGATTTCCAAGTATAATTGCTGAAATATGGTGTATGGGCACACAAAAATGTGCTATAACACTGAATTTCTTATGAACAACACCTCTCCTTTCAGTGCTGCACTGCTGTTAGAGAAGGCTGCTAGATCATGACAGTGATGGCAGTGCAAATGAGGATGAACTCATCTTGAATTTTTTCTGATTATGAGTAAACATAGATATGTCCACATTATTGTGCAGTGTGCCAAAATACATTAGGAAAGAGAAGCATTATTTAAGAAGTTATATAAGAAGGTACATATATAAGTCTGTGCTATGTCTTATAGTCAAACTGATGTGTTCAGGATAAACATCACCTTAAAAGGACACTTTGGCTTGCTTCCTTAGTGCAATGTGGCTTCGACAGACTAGATAAACTTTTCAAGGGGAAACAAAAGCTTGATGACAGCACAAATTTATGCAAATGCTGCTATTGGAAAAATTTTTCAATTGTTGGTAAATATTACTGTTGCATTTGCCTTTGGATTTGCATTTGGAGGAGCTTATGTAATTCTGAAAAAAGTTCCATGCTTATTATGTTGCATTTTAGTACATAAAGGTGTACAGAGAAGTGAAAGTGAAAGACTATATTTTTTCTGATATTCTGAATGTCCCTAAAAACATCTATCTTTAATTTTGTAAATATGTATACACTGAAGGGAAATGTGATTCACTGGCTTATATTAGAAATAGAAATGTACTTTTTTTTTTTTTTTTTTTTTGTGGTTAAACTGTTCCCAGTTACTAACCACTACTACCTCAAACATGTAGTTTATCTTTTTTTGCATTTGATTCTGACCAAAATTAGGCCACATTGGTCTCTGAGGATTGCTGTATTCCTAATAGTATTTTAGTTACTAGTGATTCTTCTTTTTTGCTTTCCAACTCATCTTGCATTCTTTCATTCATCTTTCATCTTTCATTCATTCTTTCATTTCATCTTGCATTCTTTCAAAGACTTAAATGGTTCTCCTAGGTTGGAGGGAGATGTAGATTGATCTAACAGAGACAGTCATTGAATTTACTACTTTGTTATTCTGTTTTTGAGCTATCTTTCAAGTTAGTAAGCGCAGAAAGGGACTAAAGAGAAAATTTTGAAGGTAGAGCTCATAGGACACTTAGAATAATTTATCACCTCTGTTTGAAACACAGAATCAAAGCTAGCATAGACACTTTCAAATTCACATTATGTACATTGTAGATACAAATTATTGAAATAAATTTTAATTCCAGCTAAATCCACGTTCCTAAGAATGTAATTTTACTTTTGTGTACTGCCTTTTATGTCCTTAGGCCTGAGGAGTTTTGAAGAAGATGCAGTCAGGTGCGAGCATAGCACTTCATTGCATCAGTCAGCGAGTACTAGTGAGGGGATTTCAGGGTGGTTATATTTAACTGTCTGCATGTTCTGGCAAATTGGGTCTCAAATGCATTAGGAAGGAGTGATGCAGTAAAAAGAGAGACTGGAGCTTTCAAAACCCATCACTCTCAAAGAGTCAAACCATGGGCCTTCCTCATCACTTGCTTAGGGGACTAACAGTGTTTGATAACTATAACCCCAGGTCTCTCATGACTATCCTGAGAAATTGATCTCTTTTTAGTTTCCTGTGTGGTCTGTAAACAAAAAGTAAGTGGTTTGTGTCTGTGGGGTTAGAGCAGGAGCTGGGCTCGGGGCTATTGTGAGATTCAGTAGCAACGAAGTAGAGATTATTGCGTAACACTTAAAGAACAGAAACCCAAGAAGTGTGGTTGATCCTCATCTGACATCTGGCAACCTGATACCCTCTTCACAGAGAGGAAGATACTCCGACATTCGTGAGCTTAAACAAAAGAACTTATATCTATTTAAGAATACTTAAATTTTCAGATGTGTGGAGAGAAATGTAACTACTTTCCAGTTTTGTTTTGAATGCCCACATCCTCTGCTTCTTGATTATTTTGTCAAAAAACTGGAATAAAGCTGTTGAAGCAAAACTAGAGGCTTTTAAGGCTATGTATACGTGAGCAGCACTGCACTACCCACCACTGCCCCTCCCACCAGATCCCTTCTTAAAAAAAAAAATCACAAAAAACAACACCTAAAAAACTCAAAAAAACAGCACAAAAAAACAAGGGATCCAGTCAGGATGAAAACTGTTTACAGTATTTTCACATAATACAGTGTAATGAAATATAACTTGTATGTTTTGGTTTTTTTCTTAGAAAGATCTCCCTTCAACACTTCAATGCAGTGATGTTTTGTTTAGTCTAATGTAGTTTTTTGTTAGTATCTAGCCTAAAAGTGAATCTAATTAACAGATGAAATTAGGAAATCCCTACTGTAATTTAGCAACTAAATGAACGGAGGATATCAGTGTATGACAAGCAACTTCCACTTGAGGCTAATGTAACTATTACCTCATTAGGACTGCAACTTTACACTCTTCAAATAAAAGCTTTATTGAATTTAAAATATGTATTTGACAATCAAAAGCTTGAAGTCCACTTTATGAAATTATGCTCCTTTATTGGTACTGACTGGCTTTATAAATGTTTATCTTAATTATGCTTTATTGTGATTAAAAAAGATTGCAGATACTCTGCCATTTCTGTAAAGCAAGCTGTTGGAGGCTTTTTTGTTAAAGGTGGGGGTAGGGTACAAAGAATAGCCCAGCTCCTGCGAGGAGGCCCCTCACAGGCCATATGAATCCACTTACATGTAAATTGCTTGTCTCTATGAATTAAGGTGAAGGTTATGAAAGAACTGCATTTCTGTGTTTATTGTAGGATTTTTGACAGTCTCTTTCCTCTTTCAAGTAAATTTGGCTTAAGTCCACAGTCAGTACAGTTTTAAGTAAACTCCTCTTTTGTTACATTAACAAGGTTATAACATCACTGAGGCAGATTTCCAGCTGCATGGATTGAGGCCTAAGCATGCAGACTGAAGGGATAATTAAAACCTTAGGGTGAGTGAGTTAAACTACCAAGTAAAATTGGATAAAAGGCTAATTGTCCATAGCAACATAATACGTGTTTCTAAATACCTGTGAAATAAAGATAAATATTTGCGGTCTTTCAATTCCTTTTTGAATGCTCAGACTCAGATTATATAACAAAAAATCAACAATAAGTAAATAGGAACTCATGGAATTCTGAGACTTCCCTTATTTTGTTTTATTTTAGCTATTAATTGGAAAACAAAATAATTTGAAGACTTCGATAATTATCTAGCTTTCTTAACAAAACAGGAAGCATTTTTGTGTAGGAATTATAAGCCTCACTGTGTGATACAGGATGACGGAATGGACTGGTCGGCGCTTTGTCAGAATTTGTCATATCTCTTTTTCTTTCCTCCTTTTCTTCATTATTAAGAATGGAGTTGCATACCTTTGGTGACCTTCAAGAAGATGACATAGACTCAGGCAAGATGATACATTACCGCAAAGTTAAAAAAACAAAATGGGTTGTAATGGCAGCTTGTACTGAACTAAATGAATTGTGAAGGCCCATTTGTTATTCATTAAGAGAAGCAGAGCAGATTACTGTTCAGCCTTCATAGGGAGCCTTTAAACTTAAGGTCATTTTACACTAGTACCCTTGTGGCATGGACAGCATTTAATACATTTTTAACAGCTTTTACATTTCCATGGTTTGCAGCAGTGCTTGTTGAATCATTTCTGTAATGAACGTGTTTTAAAGTAGTTTAGAGTTACTTTGGGGTAACTCTAAAAACAGGAAAAAAAAAAGAAATAATTGGGTTGATGAAGTGACTTTATATACTAAAGAACTAAGCATGCAGAACGTACTGCCATAAAGTAACGCATGCTGATTCCCACTGCTGGAGAAGTACATCCCTGGGGAACTGTGCTGGCACTTTTTTTCTTGCTTTATTTTTCAACTTAACTAGAAGTATAGTTGTTATTCACAGTGCTCATTCCATTGGGGAAGGCAGGTCTGAGGATAGAAATTTAAGAATATTTTGTTTGGGCTATTTCTCTTGAGTTGCTCAGGAGTCTGAAGGAGAGCATTCAGCATTTTGGCATGTTTTGGAAAATGTGCGTGTTATCTGTCTATTGTAACTGTTGATGTGGGCATCTAAGGAACTCAACGTAAAACAAACGTGGAGTGGAGGGTAGAGGTATGCTAATCAGAATAAGTGTTGATCAGTTTCCTCTCAAATGGTTCAGTGGTGCTGTGGAAAGTCAAAGCAGAAAGGTAGGTACCAATATAAAGCAATCTGAGAACAATTTGTTCAAAAGTGTTGAACAAATCTAAAGTTCTATTAGCTTGAAGTATGATTTATAACTCTAAAGGAAAGTATAATAACCCCAGTTAAAGGAGGTAATCATTTCACGAGCTCACATTTTGTCTCTGACTACAGTTATTCCTTTGCTACTTGTAAGATTGTTGTTGTCTTAACTGTCAAAATCCATACGAGTGACTTAATTTTTTGTTCAGACAATATTAGAACACAAATGATGTTTCCAGATTTGTTTAAAATAAATTAATAAAATGCTAATTTAAATGTTACTTCTCCCAGCAGACAGCCCACCCCAAATTTCCTTTTTCTTATTTAGCAGATTAATAGCACTTGTGTACTTCACTGATGATGGCATTCACTAGATTTTTCTATTGATTTTACTGTTTTGTGAGGATAATTTTTGACCAAATGCATGTGAACTAACAACCAGCATATGAAGAAGGAAAAAATGACTGACAGAACTACTTTTGAGATTTTGAAATAATGTGTATTTTAAACCAAAAAGGTCATAAATCAGCAAGCTTTAAATAACATTATAAATGCAAAAATGACTATTTCTGTTTAGTTTCATAAAGAGAGTAAAATCTGGGAGACTCTGTGAACTCTAAAATCTTGTTGCTGTTTAGACAGTGTTATTTCAATTAAGTTTTAAATGCTCAATTGCACCGGTATTACTGACCTTTCACTCAGTAGAAATATTTGTCTTCTTTTAAGTTTACACCGGCTTCCATCATGGGATCACTTCTGGTTTGTGAACTAAAGCTGTTTTAATGAAAACTATTTTAATCTCTCTAAGTTTTTTAAAGTTCTTCATAGAAGTAAAAATACAGACTATTAATACGTGTTCATAATATATGTAGTTATAAAATATGTAGAGTCTTTTTGTTTTGTCAGAAAATGAGCCTCAACGCTTTTGCTGTCATAGATTTTGGAATATGTAGTTTAAGGGATTGTTATCATCCCAATCAAAGCAGTAACCTGAGAAAGGCATAGTGCCACTGTATTCATTTGTAGAACTCACTAATGAGGCCATAAAAAATTCTGTGAGGACTACGCGCAATTACCATAGGAATTCTGAGCAGAGGTATAGTAGCATAAGTTTGTTTGTTTGTTTTCTTTCAATTTGAGGACATATAATTAATAATAGCCATTTTACATTGCCTGAAAGTGGTGTAACTTATGTGTCACAAGAATAAAATAATAAAACATGCTAGTAAGAGGAGAGTTCCAATAGCAGGGTTATCTTTGTAGTGTATCTATATATAGGTAATTAAGATACTCAGTTGGCCTTTTAACATAGAGCCTCCCCTAAAGTTAAGGATCATATTCTCCCCAGTTTTAATCCTGTTTCCATTGCAGTACTGAGTCCAACATCCCTTGGATTGTGTAGGTTAGGCATCTTGTTAAGAATTTCATACAGATTTTGTAGTAACTGTAATCAATGAAACACACAGTAGCCAGAGGAATACCTGTGTGCCTCCAGAATGCTCTTTGTTTTGTGTGAGTGTAGGAGGGTCCCTGTGACTGAATGCCTATTGAGACTTTTTTGGAATAATTTCAGATGTTTGTTCTGCCATTAGAAAAGGATGCATTTGGTCACATGCTGGATTCAAGCAGGAGCTCCAGATTTGGAGAGGTTGAAAAAGAATCTTTTATATAAGAATGAAATGTTAGTATTCCAAAAATCCTCTGAACACCAGGGTTGTTCAAAGTACTTATGCACTGTATATCCCATCTGGGCAATCGTTACATCTCTGGAGCCACATAGCAGAAATGCTCAGCATCTTCAAATGCATGATTTTTTTCATTTTGATAATGTTTAGCTTGCAGTCTTCATGGGGCAGAAGATTAAGATGATCCTTCAAGGGGAAGGATCTGCTTTGGTGTAAAAAATGCTTAAGTGTGCTTTGGTACAGAAGAGAAATGGTGTGACAGGATTTGTGAGAAACTGCTAATGGTTAGAGCTGCTCACTAAGCCTCCTTCCATCCAGGCCAGGTGAAAATAAGTGCTCAAATTTCTGTGTAGTTAATCAAATTTGACTAAGTTGATAGTAAGTGTTACTGAGAATAAATTGTAAGTTTTATTGCAAGAGTAGACAAATGATCATCCATGGAGAAAATGTTGCAGTGGATATTTTCTCTTGTATCATTCTGACATCAGAAATCAAGTAGGAGTTTTCATTAAAGAGTTTCTGTAGAAAAAAACCTGATTTGGAGAATCCTGTATTGCTGTAAACCAGGCGAAACTATGAGAGGAGGAAAGTCTTTTTCAGTAATATTACTTTAAATAGTTAACCTTCAGACACTGACAGGGTAAGAACATTGACAATGTAAATGAACACTGATTAACTAACAGAAAAAAAAAGATTCACTTTTGGGCTTGACTTCTTGCCTAATAAAGGAATGAACTGATACCTGTACCCAGTGGTTATTTTGGGCATTGGCCACCCTGGTTTTAATGTCTTTGAACAGTAAACGGCAAATTTCTCAGGTGGGAAAAACAGGGATGTTTGTCCACATAGGAAGTTTTCAACTGAAATTCCTCTCAAAGCAAATGTAAATGCCAGCACAATTCTCTTGATGTGATCTAATCCCAGTCCTCCATCACTTGTAATGAAACCAGATGAATCACAAAGCAGTCACGTTAGGCTCTCAAAAAGGGCAGGCACAGATAATATACAGTGTACTGGCCGTCTCTTGTTTGTGTAGGCAAGAGTTTACAGCAGTTCAAGCAGCAAGGTAAAAAAGAGCAGATTGCAGATTCCTACTTGCCAGATGTGTGAACTGCTTGGGAGAATTCCTCTGGTTCTCTAAATGAATGACTCAGTAGTAAGACAGAATCAGAGTTTAAATGAACTGCACAGTAATGTACTATATATTCCTTCTGAAATGGTAATGTACTAAGTTTGTAGGCAGTTGTTAGTAATATCCAAGGTCAATTGTTCAAGGTCAAGTCTAGAAAATGGAAGAGATCATATGACTTTTACTTTTGAAATTAAGCTACAGAAGAGGGACAAGCTTTGGCAAAGCAGTATTCTCCATTTGAGAATACAATATCTGTTGTCTGACATGTTATATAACCTATAATTTCTTCTGTTGGAAGATCAGAGGTATGGCTATGGAATTTTAAGGCAATGGGGGATTTAAGCTGTCTTCCACTCAGTGATTTTGTCAATATGACTGGGCTTGGAGTCACAGCTCGGACATTATGTGGTAAGCAAGCCATGTTTTCTTAAAGAAAATAATAGGTGATACCAATTGTGGTTAGTAACCAGTATGTTAGTGACATATGCTGAATAAACTTATGGCCAATAACTATGAAGTTAAAATTTTACTTTCAGAAGTCTTTTTATCTCCACGAGTAGAAATGAGTGAATGGACCTTCAAGATTTTTTAAGAGAAAAGAACAAGGTGACAGATTTCAGTGGAAAAAAGCTCCTGGTTAAATGAAGTGAGCTGCAAGGAGCAACAGTCATGCCACAGTTGGGCAGAGACAGATGTGCAGATGAATAACCAAAATTAGTAGCAGGCACCCTTAAAGAGCTGGTTAATCTGCCAGTGGAGAGTCTGTCTCTTCTCTAGCCACTAGTACATCAGCTCATAAAAAATACAAATGAGCCCAATAGCAGCAAGAGCCTTAAGATCTGCTTCCTCATTAGTGAAACTTCAGAGAAGCATTTCCTATGGCTCCATATCTTTTTCTACCTTTTAAGAAGTTGTTAATGGGAATGTGTAGACTGAGTGGGAAGTGGAGAGGGTGTCAGAGGGAAGAGTGGTAGAATGAATACATAATAGGAAGAGTCTTTCTTTAATTACTTCTGCAAGCACAGTATTTAAACATTTTAATGGAGAAAATATATTAAAATGCTTGGTAAATGAAGAACTACCGATGTAGTTTTATTTATTCACTTTGTAGCCCATCAGGAGCAACAATGATACTGGATTATATGGAGTATTGCTTTCCTTCTTAGCTATAAAATGTTTAGTAGTAAATTCTCCGGTTTTGTGCAATAGGGCCAATATGGGGAAAAATGATCCAAAGCTGGACTGTCCAGACAGTACAGCGTTAAGTTAATGCACTCTGTGGTGTTTGAGTAATGTTGAAGGATAAAAATGTTGCAAATCTGTGGTGGGGAAAATGCCATTTTCAGAGCAGAGAACATCAAGACAGTGTAGAATGAGCAAGGGGAAAAAAAGTAAAAGGAAGTTCAGCCTTAGAAAAAATCTGTTTCATGTAGTTGTGGAAGTTCCACGAGAACCGAAATGAACAGGAAAGCAGAGAAGAGGTTGTTGGTCAAGAGGTACACTAGGGGCTGTTCAATTGTAATGATAACTTCAGCTGATAATGTTCATCAGGGTGGTGGAGGGTGAGTTTCAATCCTCTGAAGAATTCAGCACTCTAGCACTACAGGAACAGGGGATGTAAACAATTTAATTCCCTCTGTCTTCCTTCTGAAATTGCCCAGTGAAAGGTAGGAGTTTGCTTCAAGCACTCTCTCACAATTTATCTTCTCTTTGACCTTCTGTTTGGGTATGCTGCCTAATATATAGCAATTACCTCAAGGGCCATTAGTAGCCAACTTTTGGGAACATGCAGCTAGTTGTAAGACTGTTTTTTTCTTAATTGCAATAACAATTATTACATGCACTATGATGGAAAAAGCAGAATTTTAAATCAGGTTGCACATTTGTTTATTGATTATAAATTTATGCTTGACTCTTTCTCTAATGCTGCATAATAGATTGTGATGATCTTATTCCTCTACAGTGTAATCTTCTTTATTTCAGGGTCATCAGACTGCTACATTATTGTCCAAATTGATTTGGGTGTTTCTTTCTCTCCTCCCTACATTTTTTAATGACCTATTCTGGCCTACCAGCAGCTCTTACAAGGCATTCATATTTCTTTTCCAAAGTGATATATTCTGCTCCTTCACAAATTCATTGGCTAAATATTTATCCACACTGAAAGAAAGGGCCTCTGTGCATGAAAGATCCAGACAACAATAGTAACAGAGAGCAACAATGAATTTTTGAAGGTATTGCAGTGATGTATTGACTTGTTAACCTGTATGCTCCACCTCAGAATTTTGTTCAGGAAGTTTTGCAAGGTCCATTTGTCTGTCTCTCTGGGTATATCTGTGTTTCTATTACATATACGTATAAACACACGTAGAGTTTCCATTAATTGGTGACATTAAAGGTCCATTAAACCCTACTCTGCTGCCTCATAAGTTCAAGAAGTATTGCTTTTAAAACAGTTTTTAACCGGATGGAGTAAAAAAAATCATGTACTTCTAAAATCAAAGGCTTTCTAAGTCAGTAATATTATTCATTGGTAGTATTGTTCATCAATCTAAATTTATTCTCAGGCTTTAAGCATTTCCTACAGGTCTGTAATTACTAGTTGACATATCTATGCTACACAAATTGTGTGTCAAGAGATTCTGAGCCTTACTTCCCTTCAGGGAACCTCAGAGACTACAGATTGCATTAGCTATTTAGAATAAAAGTAGTGTATAACTTCAGAAACTTTAACATCACGTGTAGAATTATTGAAGTTGTTCCTATTTAAGGGATAAAAGTATTTATGTTTCCTTACCTGTCTTCTCACAACAAGTTTGTCAGCTGTCAGTTTCATAAAGAGTTTGTTTAAGCTTGACACAGTGGGAATGGCCTGCACTTTCTCATTCATCTGCCGTATTTGCATAACCTTGCAGAGCTAATGGCTGCCACTGTGACAAATTAAGCTGGTTTCCGATGTCTTTAATGGATGAAGTCTTCTGGACAGGGTATACTTGATTTTAATTTGTGAATAGTGTTTCCCGAGTGATGGAAATAATACATGCATTTTATTCCATTGACATCTGACTTGTGCTAAAAACCAAATATATAAGAAGAATACTTGACAAACATAAAATGAACCATATTTTGTAACTATATAAAAATAGAATACACAGGTCATTAATGTTTAATACAAGAAAAAAAATAAAATGCATTATGCTTCAGTTGTTGCCAAATACTTGAAGACTGGTTTTGAGAGTAGTTATCCTGTTTAAGTTTTGATTGCCTTAGAGTAGAATTTTATTCAGTTCTTATTTCTTTCCTGACTTTTTCTAATTCTGTCATTTATACACAGTGAACTTCAAGTGTAGAGGCATTACGTGTGAGTTACCTGAGAGCTGCTGCAATCACATACTGGATTTGTAAATCTGTGTTAATGGAGGCAAAATATCTGAGTTGAAAATGTGTGTAAATATTACAAATGCTTGAAAATGTTGCAATTTGAAATGAAGGTCGTATTTATAAACAATCTGTGGGAACTGAGAAGCTTTGTATCTGAGTCAACATCACCTACCTATTTACACAGTACTTGTTTGATAATTCTTAAATGAACAGTAATGATGGATTCTTCAAGCATTCCAGCATGGTGGAGGTTGTGCTTCTGCAGTGTTTGCCCTTATCAGAAATGCAAGGCATAAAGCTACTTCCTCTTATGTAAGTGAGACTTTTTTCTAAAGTTCTTTTCTTGGTGTGAGAATTAGGTGGTACATTTATTTTACTCTACTTCAGGCTGTAGACTGTAGCTTGCTGAAGTCAATATTGCTTAGGAGGTTTGAGTTGCATTCAATCCCAGAAGACATGACAAAAACAGTCCTAAGTGTGATAGAATCAGTGGAATTATGCATATGTCAGTGGCAACAACCGCTGGCAGAGCTCACATAGAGCCTGGGCTCCACCAAGCAGGCTACAGAATGTGAACTACACTGCTTATGCATTTCCCTAGGAGTCCCTAATGTGCCTAGTATTTGGGGGTGCAAATATGGGTCTCTAATCACCTCACTGGCATTTAGATAAACAAGACTTTTAACTGTGAAGTAATACATAGCGTATGTGATGCTTGTGTTAGAACTGCTTTGTAAATGGAATGTTGTATTTAGCCACATACTATAGCTAAGTGGAAAGGAATTGAATGATTCCTGGCTACCAGACTTTTACTCAATTCAGTAGACCACACATACACTGCATATGATTTTTTTTATTTTTTTTTTTTAGTACGTCAGATCCCTGGCAGTGTTCCTAAATTCAGTATATTTTGTATGCACAAGCTTATAAGCTAACTGTTCTTTGTAAGCAACTCTGAAAATTCTGTTTCTTCCAAATAAGTCTTAGGCACGAGATCTCTCTGTGGGCTGCAGAGTAAAACAATGCTATTTGTGTGATGCGACATAACAACAAAATATTAAACAGGAGCTTAATTCTCCCCATCCTACTTTGGACCATGACAGTGGGCCTCCTGCTGGGAAATACAATGATCTATTATTAAAATGACAGCCCCACCTAGAGAGACAACAGCTCAATTCAGAGAGCCCAAAGCGCCGCACCGCCACCGCCAGCAATTGAGATCAGCTGGTGCACTAGCACAAGCCCTTGATTTAAACATCTGGTGGCAGGACTTTCTCAGTGGAGGTCCATTGACTGTGGAATTCTCTTACACAGATACATACATGATTTAACAAAGCCGAAGGTTCTTTATCCTCAGGGTACAGTGCAAAGCTGTTTCCTTTCCCAGGCAGAAGTGTTTGCTGATGGTCCCACTGGCATCCAGTACCGCATTAAGAAAACTGTTTTTGAGGAATATAGCCAGCGGTGCCAGAGGATGAGCTGTTCAGCAGTAATAATTAGTGCTCTTCACCAGCTCTCTGCAACTGGTAGAATTCTTGAGGGAGGGGAGTGTTAGAAACATATCTCATTCATCCAGAGGAATGCATCATTTTTAGCTGTTACCTCACAGATTTGGAGAGATGCACACAGCTGAGGATTAGGAAGTCAGAATGTAGGTTGTATATGTTCTGCTATTCTCCATCCGGAATCTGTGTTCTATTGCTCAGATTCCCATGGATCTTCTCCATGGGAGAATTAATCTCCTGAAAATGCAAATGTTGCCGGTGTAATTCTGCAATGCTTTTTCCTGCCTTTATCACTCACAAAATACTTCTGTGCTGAAGAAAACATTTTAGAAATGATTGCTGTAAATAAAATGACTAGCATCCTAGAAGCAGTGAGATCTCAGTGCCAAAGAGAAGAGAGTGTACTAATGTATCTTGCACACATAGCCTGGCAACATACCTTTCTCGGGGACCGAAGGTGAGGAAGGCTGTTACTGTTCTCCCAGGTTGCTACTGACACTAATATTCTTTTGTCCAGTGTGTCCAGAAAGCTCCTTTTAGAATCAACAAAAATCTGCAAGCTATATGTGTGCAACATCAATTTGGTAATTGTATAAGTATTTTAAATGACTAGCTACCAAGTTAAACAAATTATGACCTAATTCACAGGGCAGTTTATTTACAGCATGTTGGGAAATTAAGAGCACACAGTGGAAATATTATTCAACACAGCTATGCAAATTAAGCAAACGGATCAGGGAAGGAGGAACTAATAGATATCCATGGGGCCATGATGTAATGCAGTATCAGAAGTGTAATGTAGATAGCAGTAAAATTTCTTCTCCTTGCCCCTAATTCTTCTATTTTGCAAAGAAAACATAAGAAGGAAATTAATGTGAAGAAGGTAAAAATTGTGCACTGGATGTTCACTCCTTTTCAACTGTGCTGTATCTGCTTATCTATATGATGAAACTTCATTGTGAAACATATGATAAGGAGATCCTGCTGCTCTTAAAATGTATGTAAAATTGGGTGTAGTTTCAGTCTAGAAAGCTGCACTACATTAGCTTTCACCATGAAAATGAAACAGGAAAAGCTGAAGTGGTGAAAATTAGAAATTATTTCTGTGCTATTTTCTCTGTGCTGTTAAACATTTTTAGTAGTTCAGTGCTGGAAGATGTGTAGTGACTTAAGGTTTTCTTTTCTAGTTTCAATCATGCATTTTAACAGAGAAATTGACACTGTGCTAGAACAAGCTTTGGTCTAAAGGCTCTAACAACAAATGTAACTTTTTTCTCTCTCAGCTGTTTATGAATGGTAATGACAGAATCCAGGGCACCAGTGCATTTACATACAACATCACTGAAATAATGATTAAATTTAATTTTTCTATTACTTTCAGCAAGTATCTTTTTAAACCATATTTTCAGCTGCAGACAACATGTAATTTTACGTTTAGTTTCTGTAATGATTTTGTTTTTGACAAATTCCGTGAAGATAATTTGCACACATGCTTAGTAAAAGACCAATGCTTGTTTGTACAGAAGGAAATAAATATGTTTACATATGTCAGTCTAGAGGGAAGTATGCCATCAAAAATACTGCAGAATATGTGTTGTTTCTGTTTGTGGAAGATAAGCATTTAAAATATGAAGGAAATTTTCTCCCCCAGAGAGATCATAGCCTTCATTTGATCATTTAAAATTTATTTTACGTTTATCCTGAATTGAACTTAACTGCACATTACTTTTCATTCTTGTCACCTTTTTGTTTTCAACGTATGCTTTTGAACGAAAGAATCCAGAGCAGAACAGAATAAACTTGAAGACACTCATATACATATTATATTGAAGGAGGACATTTATTTCGTACTCTATGTGAAAAGTTGATTGTTTTGAGTAGTTAGGATAATACTATATTCATTTTTTGGATTAAAGAAATTCAGGCTTAAATAAGTTGATAGAATTTTACTGGCTTCCACGAGTAGACCTTATTGAATATTTGCAAATAAAAGACAAATTCAAATGGGGAAAGACCAAAACATTCTCAAAGTCATATTAGCAAACTTGACTCATATTCACTTTTATATAAAATAAACACCAACCTTCACCACCTTCCCTTAGGCATAGTTAAAGAGTACTGGAATGTTGTTCCAAAATGGCACGTGTCTTTGCAGTTCTAATATCATCATTATCCAATAGATGCTATACCACAAGTGGGAAAACAAAAATGTATTCCAGAGCCTTTTCTGCTCTCTCCATGTGCGGTAAAAAGTTTCCATGCACCACATGTCTCTTTACTATATCTATATGGTGTCTGCCAAAATAAATATTTTATTCCATTTATTTTTAGTTGGTATTGCACAGGTCCTCCTTAGATTGAACAGCCAAAGGTCAAATAAGTTGAGATGAACTGTAGTTTTAAAATAGTTGTGCTGCTCTTAATTATATGTATAGGGCTTTTAGATATATACACATATACGTACTTACATATATAGATACACATACATACTTGATTAAAAACTGAGGATGTTTGCTCAGCAGAGAGAAGCAAAACCATCATTATCTGATTGTACATGGAATCCAGTGGCTGCTAATCAAACCCGGGGCTGCATCTGGTTAAACATACTTGGCACAGACTTGTTACAATTAGAGGTTTTGCCATGTCAAGGGAATCTTTCACTCAAAGCAGCGACCCATATTGTACTGAACAAACACATGAGTTTTTAATTGAGAACAATAGCTTAACAAACCACTTCCCAGGACCACTGAAAGAAAAGTATGCGCCTGTGGCAATTCTGGCACTGAATTGTGTTTATTTGAATCCATTTATTCCAAGCCAGGGTTCAATATACCAAGTAAATTAAAAAAAAAATTAAAAGTCAACATGGAAAACAAAGTTAAAGTGAGAAAAACATAGTATGCTGAAATATAATGCCAATTGCAGGTTCTTAGGTTTATGCTTGTGCCCTTTCTCCTCCTTCATAACTTTCAAATGAGAAGATCTACACTTATTTGGTCTCACAGTGTATGCATTTTACTATGTAACATAGCTATGAGGTATGTATTTATATTACGAAGGGAACACTGAATATAACTTTTGTTACACAGAATTTATTCTACATCTGTATTTCACAGTAATGCTGTGAAAGTTAGGTGTTGTATGCACTAACTAGCCGGGGCCCCAAGATTGTAACTTTAGTAGCTTTAGTATGATCTTCCAACTTCATAAGAATATCTAAAATCTGATGGAGCAGGTTAGACCTGGGTAAATGACTGAAAAAGAGCAGCTAAAACTTGATGTAACATTCATGACACTGAGATGAGGATATTTGAGCACGGTTCCTGGTTTTCTTCAGGTTTCTCAATATTTTGAAGTTACAGTTTGTTAATAATTGTTGTGTCTGGGTTTTTTTTCCATAGAAAAATGCTATCATCTGCTTTAGGTACAGTTGGGTTCCTGAAGAAGGAAGCACCTTATTAAGGTTCTAATCCTAATTTTTTCTGTTTGTCCTCTTGGTATTTGAGCTTGTATTCAGACCTTCAACTCTGGTCTGGACTGTCAACATACTGGTTTAGATTCTGATTCAGGACTGGAATGAACTGACTTCTTGTCAGCTAGAGACATAGAGACACAAGGTGGAAGCAGAAAGGAGAGTGAAAGGGATGGTGTAGATGTGGAAAGGCCCATCCTTTAGTTATTGAGAGTATAGTTTGGTTTAATTGTGTGTGTTCAGCTTGGAAACAGCAAATGGTGCATTCAGTGTGTATCACAGAAATGCAGTAAACAGTGCTATGTAAAACATGGAAAGCTTGCAAGTAAGCACAGTGAGTCTATAAATAATAATGGAGCACAGTCTTCAAGACAAGTATTATGGGAATGCAGCGCTAAGTTGCTAAAGAAGGATGGATACATAGAGTGAAGTATATGTAGTAGTTTGATTTGATGGCTGTTAGACATCATGCTTAGCAAGTCCTGCCAGGAGAGAGCAATATATAGTAGAAGTGTGATATGGTAAAACTTGTTATAAGCAGAAATGTGAGGTCATTTTACCTGGAAGCAGTATGGCACGATCTTTTACAGTTTTTTATCAGGCTTGGATTTTGTTTTGGGATGCAGTAGATGCAGCTTTAGGATAGCTATTAGCAGATTGGGAATTTTCTTAAATATGAATGCTGTATAAATTCATCTTTATGGTGTCTTTTTTTTTTTATTGAAAGCATAGTTTTTCTGGCAATATTTGGTATCAGATATTGTATTGCCATTCTATTTTTATCACATTTCTGTCCTGCTACAGTTAACTTTTTATAGAAGTGCAATATTTTACAAGCAGCTGATCTGATGGAAATGTAGTTGTTCATACTTCAGTATTTTTGCAGCAGTGGGGTCCAGCACTGGACAGATTGTAGTGCATTCAAGGCTACTATGGTGTTAGTTTGGTTAAAACGAGTCTAAAATATTTTCCCATTCAAAGAAATTTCCACTGCTTTCTTATCACAATCAGCATCTTTAAGGTTTTGTATCACAAATGTGTTTTCACTAATTATTTTTACCAAGATTATGTAAATTGCGTTATTCGATAAATTTAATGCCAAATCAAACAGAATCTACTACAAATAGTGTTGCTTAAACTCTCTGCTGGGTGATTGGCAGTAGAAGGTGCTTGTGCTAGAGAATGGTTTTTGTTTGCCATCTGGGCATGAGACCTCAGTAAAGAATAAACTAATAAGCACAATTCTTAGCTGGGTGATTGAAATTTCCACTGTTCTTTCTTTCTCTTTCTTTTTTTTTTCAAATATTATCACTAATAAGATTGAAGCAAGAATTTGCTCAAGTAAGACAAACTTTGTTTTATCCTGCTGCTCACATTCTATCATAGTAAGTTACAACGCAATCTTATTGATTTCCTGAGGACTTATGTCAGCACTGGGAATATCCCCCTGTTTATAGCATAGTTTTTGGTTTGTTTTTTTTTTAAGTACTATTTCTTTATACCCTTCTCCCAGAATTAATTCGAACTTGTTGACAGCCCAACCTTATATTAACCAGTTAATTGAACTGAGATATTATGATGATAAAAACTAATAAGTTGGGGGTAGAGAAGGTGGTTTTTTTTTTGTTCTTTTTTTGTTTTGTTTTGTTTTTTGAAATGGCTTACTAGAGTATTTTTTAAAATTAGTTTTTATTTGGTCTATATTTCTTAAGTTGAACTAAAAATTCAGTAGTCAGTAAGACTTGCATTAAACTTCTGTACTACGATCCTCACTATTGGAATAAGAATGTTGGTATGTTTTCCATGACTCATTTAACTTCCATGAGTGTCTTAGCCTCCATTCAGACACGCTGTTGGGGCTGCGGCCACATCTGATTACGAAGTTAACCTCCTCTGCTACAAGATAGCATGTGTCTACTTTTCTAGAAGGCGCTCCTCTCCTTCAATCTGTTGATATTTGTATTTGCTTCCAGCCCTCCTTATGTCAAAATGATGACAGTGATGTTAAATTCTTTAATAATGCTTAATGATTTTTCTATACCAGATCATTTTGATAGGAGCAGATTTGCAATTACATATGTGGTTTTAATGTGAAATCTGAGGGAGAGACAATGTTCTCTCATGATCACATGAGGGGAGATAAGTATTAGAATGATCAAAGCTCGGCACTTCCATTTTGCAGGATCTTCAGATGAAGCATTGGAACAGGCTGGCCAGTGGAGTAGCTATCTCTGGAGGTATTTAGAAGGCAAGTGAACATGGCACTAATGTGCATGGTTTAGTGACAGAAATCAGTAAGTCAGTCTGACAGATGGGCTGGATAATCTTGACTATTCTAGATGATTCTGTGATTCTAAGTGAAGGTGGTGGTAAAGTTAGAGGGAAGTAGGGATTCATCTGTAATATGCAAGTCAAAGAGAAGGAACTGATTGTTGAGTTTTAAGTGATGTATTTGCATAAATGCTTTGAACCAAATTGAGGGTTAAAGTCTGTGCACTGAAAGCCAAATTTGCAGTATGCATAATATAGTTATAAAGGTTAAAGTGAGAGAAATCAGGAGCAGGAGAGTTACTCTAATTTATAAACACTGCATATATGGAGAGGATGGAATCCAATCTTAAATAGGCAATAATAAGAAGCAGTAATTCCTTGGACATTGTTCAGAAAAGTAGCAGCTGGAGGGCTTCTCTGGTTAATTAATCTTGTATAACTTCCTAAGCTACAATGAGGATACAAGCCCACAGGGTGTAGGAATTCTTAAAGTTTAACCTTTTTTTACTGATCTCATATATGCTCACTCTTGATTCGTAGCAAATTTTTAAAAAGTAAATGCTGTCATTCTATTATTTGTTATATTTTGCATAACTTCTTTTAGCACTGTGTTGAGATAGACAACTGATGCACAGAAAACAAATTCATTTGTAAAGGAGCTTCTTCATTGCTCTTCTCTACTGAAATCAAGTTCCTCTGATATCTCATTAACCGTTACGTTTCTTTATCAAAGAGAAATGAAAGGAAACCCTAGGTATTCTTAATAGCTAACATCTGGATTATAAGAGAGGCTAAATACTTGAACATTTGCAATCTGGTTTGGAGTAGCAGCTGTCTTTCAGTTTGGATGGATATTGGTACACAAAAAATCACTCATGCGGTGACTGGAAATAAAAAGTTTACTCTAGGGAAACAATTTCTTTACTTGAATCATCACTACCCATTTTAGAAGTTATAGAATAAAGTGTTTAATATCATAAAAATAAAAAACCCAGAGAATCAACATTAGGAATGGCTTTATGGTCTGTTCTTGTATAATACTGAAGACCTTTCAGCAGAAGATATTCCTGGAAATTTAGTTCTTATTAACATATACTTTATGCATTCCAATATTCTATGATTCATGAACTGATCTCTTTGCTTAATTAATTTGTTCTGAGTAATGCTTTAAATCAGGATATCTTCTGGCATTGTAGATGCTAAATATTTTTATACTGTTTGCTGCTAGTGTGGTGTGGATTTGAACTAATTTACCCATATGGGTGGTGTTTCAGTGATAACACAGGGGCTTGTGCTGTAACCAATTTTCCTGTGTCGTACTTGACTGAAACTGTCATAGTACTGTTTCACTGGCTTCTAAACTTCCTCCTGCTCTGCTGATAAATTCTTGAAGTGTATCATCTTGTGTGATATGGAGATGAAGAAAAAATGTATAGGATTGTGGCTTCTGTGCAGGGAAAGTTAGTTCTCATTTTAGATCTGTCTTTGCAATTTGTGAGAAAATTGTATAATCATGATGTATCTCAGTTTTTCACTTTCAAAAGCAAAGAAGAAAATGTAACTGCTCCACTATATGTGACCAGTCTAAACTACTCTTATTTCTTTTTGAGTGAGGATATCATATATATATCATATATTTCTAAAATATACTTATTTATATGTTCAAAAAACACACACAAGAGTAACTGTTCTTATTCCCATAATCTCTGTGAATTAAACAAGTATTAGATTTTTCATGACTGTCATTTAGTAGTTGAAGATGAGCTTGACTCTTTGGGATAAGCCAAGAAGTAAACTACAGATTTCAGGGAAGGTAACACTGCATCACCTGAAAACCCTTCCATTCAAAAAAAATTAAAAAAATAAAAATAAAAATAAAAAAATCCAGATAGAGCAGCAGTACTGAGGAGTTTTGTGTACTAAAAGTCGTAACATATAATTTCAGTTTACTTGTTGCTAACTTGAAATATATAACAGACCAGTTGAAACACCAGCCAAATTATAAAAAGAATGGAGTTGAATGCGTACTTTCTTGAATTGATGGATGTTTATTCTTGTGAATTTTGAAATGCTGAAGACAGGTGAAGTGAAAGTGGGCAAGCCTCCATATTTTTAGAAAAGCATAGATTTCAGAAATATCTAAGAATATATATATATATCTAAGAATAGATACAGTAAGTAGCTAACGCCATAAGTATATTCAGCTTGAAAAATATTACTTTTAAATAGGAAGTTATTCTTTCTAAAAAGCTGATTATGGTCCTGTCTTTAAGGACATTTATAAGATGCTCAGATTTTGTGAAGATGAGGATGATCTCAGAAAAGCATGAAATTTGTACCTTGGTGATTATCTCCTTTTGTAGCTGTGTTTAAACTATGTAGTTATATATTCAGTTGGCAGCACAGCTTTCTTCTCTAGGTTGTTACTTCATAGGTCACTAAGAACTACGTTTTTCTGATACTACTTTTGAACATCACACTTTGCTGAAGTCAGGGGAAGTTTTGTCTTTGATTAAAGAGAAGAGGTGGTCACTAGTAATTTTTGGCAGCATTATCGTATGAACTGTAATTAATTCTAATTCTGAAAAAGGTTGGTTTCAAAATGTCGATTAAGAGAAATACCATCAACAAAATTTGCAGAATGGAGATTATTTTTACTTTTATTCAGGGAGTATGGTGTCTCCTAGCAAAATTGCAGTACCTGTCAGTTAGATAATATATGGTGACATGTAAGGAATATATTCATTGTAATCATGTTACTTCAGTATGCACAGATGAGCTCTTCTTTGGGCTGTTGATAGAGGGTCATTCATCACATCTTCTAATGGAAGTCACATGTTATGGAAATGTACTTTAGCTAGTCCTATCTAGGAGAAATAAATATATATTGAGAGGTACAGTTATCATTTGAAGATAATAGGACATAAAGGAGCTTTCAGTCATTCTGGAAAGAGTTGTGGGCTTTGCTGTTTTTCAGAGAATGTATTTTGTAGAATCCTTTCAGCTACATTAATTACAATTCATCTGAACTTGGCAAAGGGAGAACTGGAAAAGGAATGGCTGTCCTGGTGATATGTATACGTTAGAATCACTGATATCCATTTTAATGCAGTCATTTAGCTGTGCATCTTAAAAGACAGTAGATCTTATAAAGCAAATGATTAATCAACATACGAAGATGAAATTGTGGAGGAAGGGCATGCATCTAATATTTGTACGTAATGCACAACATTAAAGCACAAAATTTTATTTTAAAAAAAGATTTCAACTCTCTTATGACTTATTCCAAAGTATTTTTTCTATATAGAAAAACCAACCAAAAAACAAACAAACAAACAACAAAGAAATGGTAAAAATCTTAAATGCATGTAAGCATATACTTTAAAATGCTGCTTGTATCCTGATGTCTTTTTGTGAGCTGAATTAGTTTTAAAATGGGATGTTTTTAAGTTGAGAAAATATATATTTATACTTCATTTAGAAATATCTTTCACACTGCATGGTTAGATGACCTAGAATGTGAGACTTAGTGGAACATAGCTGGAGGTTATGGTTAAACTCAGTTTTATTATAGCCATTTTATACACTGTTAGGACAATTTAATTAGCTAATAAGCAAAGGAAGTTATTTCAACCCTCATCTGTTAAGAGGTTGAAAGAATCAGATGGTCCATATGGCTGCATTTAAGCTTCCTGTTGTGTATTTTTTTTCACAGTTCAGATATCTTCTTCGTATTAATCTGGGGGATCAAATAAGCCAGACATGACTTAACTGGCACCAACAACAAAGACAAACGCCTTGTAGCTGTGAGACCTCATGAAAGCCAGACTTTAGTCTCTTTGACCTTTTTAATACCATTTACACATCTACAGAGTCTATTAGTGACATTTTTCTTAAGGTGGAATTACTCACCTTTAAGCATATTATAAGTGAAGAGACAAAAATTAGGTATTTCTTATGGCCAAGTAGATGAACAGCAATAACATATAGTTCTTATTGCATGCATAATGCTTACATGATATTTAAGTAAATAAGATATTTTAGCATATGTTTGGTTCCTACTTCTTTTGGAATTTTATTTTGCTTAAGATAACTTGCTATAATGGATAAGTAGCTGTATAAACGTTTTACATTCAGGAAATTACTCATTACATGTAATTTTCATTTTTGAGAAGAGATTGAGGTCTATCCTAAAACAATACAAATAATAGGAGTACCGCACAGTTTAAATTCCAGCTCATTTAGTAGTCTAAATAATCACTGTTCAAGTTAGGAATAAGTTCCTAAAAGAAAATGCAACCAATAAACCTGTAGATTTGCTACATGAGGTTGTGTACATTGACATCTGTTCACTGGAAGAACAAATAGTCTTGCAGTTAGTTTATAGCTTGGCACACTACTAAAATTCAGTTGTCTACCTTTTTGAATAAATATTTATGAATGGTGCCCTGCACAGCTTCATTGTGAATTAAGAAATATTGGCAGATGAACTGATGTAAATCTTCAGAGGACCAGAGACAAACATTTCTTTTGATCTTTGTCTTTCCTAAAGCCCTGTAAAAATGACCAGAGCCTGATAGCATAGACCTGTCTCATAGAACGTCCTGTACGATGCACAATGCTTCTGCTGAAAGGCACAGTTAAAGACTCTGAGCAAAACAGAAGAAGCTCTCTGCTTCACATTTTTATTCAATTTTTTAAATTGCTTTGTGAAAATGTATTTCTTGTTATGGTAGTTCTGGAAGTTAATTTATTATTTGGAAATTTTTTTGATGATCCATAAAATTTCAGCATACTTCTGCAGACAACATGCTTTTTCAATGTTCCTTTATAATATTTAAGAAAATTTTGGAAGAGTAAGTGAAGTAGCACATTTTGCCTTTCATGCGTGTACATAAATCAGAGGCTTTTCTTTAAAATCTGTGAAAAGTTGTTTGAGAGATGGTGTTTATCTGTGTTTGGTATTTAGGAAATCAACATTTCTGTTCTGGCATTCTGACTGCAAAGCTTTCATGTTTGCAACATAGCTTCTGGTTATAGTGTGACCACAGAAGATTGGCAGAAAAAGCCAAGCTGCATGTAGTCAACTCAAGGAGAAATAGAGTAATGCTCCTGAATTCTGTTACAATTTTGTATGTGAAAGGCATATCTTGTTACATCTACTGAACACTGTGCAGATGAATTTTGTTATCTGATCCTTGCTTATTATTCCATTTATTAAGATGTAATTTTTCTGAACAAAACCATGGGAATTGTTGCTTCCAATGTTGAAGTACCATTGACTGACATGTCTTAGTGATCTCAAGGGTAATCCTTAATTGCAGCACTGTAATAATACAGGATGGAGGTCAAATGGAGTGATGACCTGCAATTTTTCAGCAGCAGAAGGCCAGTACAAGCTTGCTGCAAGGGAAAATGAGGTTGTAAAGTGCAAGCAAATTCAGCGACAGGCAGGAATCAAAATGATTCTGCTGTATTGCATGCTTTACTTGGTGTGCAACCACATTTTCCTAATCAAATAAGCTTCCACATCCATAGCTATATAATTATTTTTCAGTTTGCTCAGTGATGGGAGAAAGGGGTTATTTTCTTCTCAAAACAAGCAAGAATTTAATTTCACACATTTTGCTCACAGTAGCAGAAATAAAGGTAACTCCTAGGTTCTCACACTGTCAGGAAAGAAAGGATACTGACTTCATTATGGTTGAACAGTGTGGTTGAATTCACATTCTTCACCTGCCAGGAAAATGTTGTAACCTGTTGGCTGGCAATCAGCCTCTCCTAGAACCTAGTACATTTGTGTACTTCAGGGAATAAAAAAGAAGTATCACTCAATGTTTATAGGATGCTTGTGGAAACCTGGGTCTCAGAGCTTGTGCCAGTGGTTTAAAAGAAAAAACTAAAGCACTTAACCTTGGTCTTGCAGTTATTCTAATTGCTTTAATCCACCATAATGTCCTCTTTTAAAAAAAAAAAATCTTGATCAAGATTCAGGCAGTTTTTGTTCAAGCTCCTAATGGAGAGTAAGAAAAACAGAGGAATATTGAGTTTTGTTTGTGATATACATATTATCATCACGTAGATGGTATTAAATGTGTTATTTTTATCAGTTCTTGTTACTGATCTGCACCTCTGTATCAAGCTCTGTCTTTAACTTAAAAATGGAATGTAGTTTCATTCTGGAAACCTCCCTCCCTGATGAGTCTGCGTGTGTGTGCAAACCTGCATCCTCAAATGCATAACAGATTGGAGTTTCTGGGTTCTTTTCTCAACTTTTGACTGAGCAAAAAACATACTGTATGGAGTATCATGATCTGCCTTATAGTTCAACACAGAGCCATAACTGCAATCTTAAGAATATCAACAGATATTCAGGCTTGACATATGTATGGTTTAGGTCGGTGGTATGTTGTGTGTTTGTGGGGGAAAGCATGAGGTTGTAATTAAGGTTTTACATTGTGCTGTGTGGAAAGATTAATGTGTTTGTCTGTAATGTGTTTCTTCATCACTTGGAGACAGGGGAAGTTCGTAATGATGATGACAAGCCTGTCACTGCAAATATGCTGTTTGGGCACTGCTATGAAATTAAGTATTGTCCCATAATTTGTCATATCCTGGGATTGCCCTCTGAGAAGAACATGTTTTTTCTTTTTTTCTTTTAACATGGAATTTTTATTAAGAAACTTGACACTAAAGAAAAGGAAGACTGGTAATTCTGTTCTTTCATTTTTGAACTGAAATTTATAATAGAATATTCATTTTACGATTGCAAGGGTAAATGATGACCTAGCAGATGTTTGATCAGAAACTGTCCCCTATTTCCCAAGTTTCAGATGTTAAAAACTGTAAACAATGTTCAGGGATTTTTTTTTTTTTAATCATAAGCCCTGTAGTTTAGGTTATTAAAGATGATTTGCAGTATGTGTATATCATTCTAATCAACGGCTGCGCAAAGGGGCAGTGCTCTGGGAAGCAGACTGGAAAAAATAGGGAAATACGCAAGGCATGTAATGACTGCAGTTGGAATACCACTGCTGTTCAGTTTAAATGTCTGGAACAAACTTATACACAATAATTAATTGAGAGCCAATAGTGGTGTAGTGATGTCTACTAAAAAGAAATTTTGTAGCCATTATATAGAGATATTTAAAATTTATTTGGGAATTAGTGTTGAGAAGAAGGATTTAGGATGTAGGAATCTTGAAAAATGAAAGAGGAGGAATCATAGGATAAGGAAATTCTTGGTGAATTGTGTGGAAAATGGAGATAACTGTTATATAGCTGGACCAGTGAGGAAATACTGAAGGAAAGAGAGTACTGAGATGCTGGTAGAGGATTGGTGGGTACTAACACCAGCAATGTTCTGACAGAAGTGCTTGCTTTCATGAAGAATATCTCCAAACCAGTTATGTTCACAATGGTGATACTTATAGATAATGATCTTTTTTCCATCATTCAGCATTCTTTCTGGGTTATAACAAATGCTCTGGACCAATGCAATGGTAGTTTATCAGCTGAGTGTGTATATGTTGGAGATGTTTCACTACAAACTTAGAACATACTACTACTCTTTTTGCCATCAAAAAAGACCCTGAAGTAGGGTCACTCTTTTTTTTTTGTTTGTTTGTTGCTTTTTTTAAAAGTGTCATATTTCTTTTTAAATATTTCATATGTGGTCTGTGAGTTTCTAAAAGAACTGCTGCATTGTCATAACCAAACTCTTCATCCTGTGGAGAAATCACTTATGATGCAAGTTTCTGGAACTAGCTGAACCACGTGTATTGGCTGGACAAAAGAAAGTTGTTGAGCTGTTCAGGAGAGCTTTATCCTAGCTCAAGTTCATGAGACAAGTGTAAAGCAGAAACTACAAAGACTTCTGCTTCTACCCCTACTGCTCTGTACCTCCTTGTTTGATTCTACATGCTACTGTTCCTGCATTGGCTCCTAACATCTTGATAGTCTCCTTATGTTGTGCATATTGTACACTCTGGAGATGAACATGTCTGGTTTTATAAGCATGTTTCTTTTCAGACGGGAGCAAAGGGAATTCCTTACATGCTGCACTCAAATTGAGCTGCTCTTCCTTCTCAGCATTACAGAGTTACAAGTATGAGAGCACAGAACAGTTAGGTGTGATGCACTGATTTGACCACTATGAATAGGATAGATATTAATATTTCTCATAAACTCTCTATTTTCAATAATATTGTGGTGCTGGAAGTTGTCATGAATGTCATTAGATTTTTAATACCAATGATCATGCATTCTCCAATTTATCTATTATATTTTTAATTTGACATTGTTTTTGGCAATTTTGAAGTATTTAAAATTCTCTGCTATTGGGAAGGAGAATTTATATGGCACTGTGCAGCAGGATAGGTGCCTGGGTAAGCCAGTGATGAGGAAACAAATTCTTCACTAACAATCAATTACGAAAAGCTATATGTATATGAATGTGGCAGTGAGAGCACTGAGTAGAAATAATTTAGCAATAAATTTCTGTGTTTAATTATAGACAGATTCAGACCAGATTTTCTCTTTCCAGGCATGCCTATCATGGGAGAGATGTCACTGAGCAGGCTTTAGAAAATAAATAAATGTACAAGTAAGAAAGTGAAGTTTCTCATGCATTTTGCTGAATTGGGAACTGAACAAAGTTTTAATATACCAGACCTCTCTCAGAGTAAGAAATATTGCAATAAGTTATAAACTTAGTTCAGCTCTGAATTATGCATTGTGTACTTAGGCTGTACTAGACCTATAGTATGTTTATCTGTTGACCTCCACTAAGATTTAGGGTCTATTTTGACTTAATAACTTGCTTTATTTTGTTTGACATATATTTTATGTCTTGCATGTGCATGGATATATAAGATACACAATCGTGGGTGAGGGTCTTGAGAGAAAGTGCAGCACTATAAGTACTAATAATAGTGGTTGTGACATTAAAACAAAACAAAAAAAAACACACACACACACAAAAATCCTACCACATCTCTGCATCTCTGGTTGTTTTCTTTTTTGGTGTCTTGACACTCCTTAACTGATCTAGAAGTCTTCATAAATGGTAACAAGCACAAACTGAAGGAGCTATCACATAACTTTTATTATATTTTACTTGACAAATCCAAAACGTTAAAAATATAAGAAAGCTGTTGCCACATCACACTGACTTGCGGCTATCATGCTCAGTAAAAAAAAAAAGCCTTTATCAAATGTGTACTGTTTGTTGGCATCCTGTGCTATAACTCTATTTTTGTTTCCAGTATCAAAAATGAAATTAGTGAGCATATCTGTGTAGTACATGATGTGCTCTCCAGTCCAGATATGAGTTTAAATTGTACTTACTGGAGCTTTTAGAAACATACATGATTTACAAATCAAAAGGATTTCGACAGTTTGATCTTTGCTGTTAAACAGAGAAAGATTAAAGCTGAGCTGATGTCCTGTGTCTATAAATTCTTTTTGACTTCTACATTTTGTGTGTCTTTTACCTTTTCCACATTTCGTTTTTACCTTTATGTTTATACAGAAAGTCAAGGCTAACTGATGTTGCTACAGCCCCCTTCTGTTCCAACACACTTCTGAAACTAATTGTTGCTTTATTGAGATGTGTATAAAAAGATTAAAATAATAATAATAATAATAAAAAAAAACCTCTGAACTTTTCGTGGAGGAAATGTAATTCTTTATATTTACTTTTGTAAGCTTTATATATGTTTTAAGTGAGATGCTGGTGATCCTCTTAGACTTGTCAAAAAAAAAAAAAAAAACCAACAACAAAAGAACCCTACCATGAAACATAATACAAAACCAGATCAAGGAACCAAACCAACCGAAGGCAACTTTCAGTTCAACAGAATTCATAGAAAAAATTGGAATTGCATTGTCTTGCTTTGTTCCTGCCTTTCGGTAACAGTGCTCTGCCCCATAGTGCTAAAAGGAGCGCTGTGTGGTGGAGCTGTTTGTAAAGTCGGTGTGGGTATGCTTTGGCTGCTCAGCTTGTTTCAAAATCTGGCTACTTCCCCATCTGTGCTACAGATTATCAGCCCTGAAAGTAGGGCTCTCCTTGTAAGCAACAACTAGAGGTGTGTTTTGTATATGTGGTTCCATCCAAGTAAGTGCATGGCTGTCAAAAGTCTATATCATAAAATAATTTGTTCTATAGGATAAATACCATTCTGTAACAAGGCTTCTCCATTGGGGTAGAAGTGGCTGTGTTAGCTAACAGAAAGGATTTTGAGTAGCTCTTTGCAATTGAGATATCTGTGGTGTGTGTTTTTTTCTTTTGTTTCTCTCCTTTTAAGATAAATGGCGTGATTATGAATAATTCAGACCAGGATTTTCCTGTGTAACTTCATTATATGGATACTGGCACAGAATCATTTCTGTCTTAAAGATTGAAGTGAGTGATTTTTACAAATGGTAGCTCAATTTCAATGGAAGGTTGTTTGAAAAGTTAGCCAGGCTGTAATGTTTCTTGGGTGTATACATTCCATGCAATGATATGCCATGTCAGAAGCGTTGTTATTGAGGATGATCTTCCTATTCCTTCAGAGTAATACATGTTGGAATTCTAGGAACAGCTTAACTGCAGCAATGCATCACTATCTGAAACAATTAACCTTGTCAAGTCTTGTTAGCTGGGATGCAGCACTGTGCTGGTTTGGCCACAGTCCTCCTACTTTGCAGTTACTTAACTTGTGTTAGGTCATGGCTGTGTACAAGCCCTCTGAGCCAGCAAACATAATATGAAACAAGATAGACTTTGCTGCCACTGTTGCCCTTGACTAATTTTTCAGCTGCATTACATGCTGGTTTTGATCTTACAAAGTTAATTCCACCTTTATTTTAGAATGTTTATATATTGTCTGACGTAGCTTTAAAAGGCTAAGGAAAAGGCATATCTGGAGAACAAATTGTTAAAACGCTATTTGTGGAGTCTTTGCAATGGAAGTATCATTTATCTTCCTAGGCAGTAATTTCAGGATCAAACAGAGGGTGGTGTTCCAAGCAATGTAATACGATTGTCCCTAGCTTAAAAGCTAGACAATGTATCTTTTTAAAAATTATTATGTATTGATGACTGAAAATGAAATCTTGACAAACTGCAGAGAAAATAACGTCCTCCTTGAGTAACGCCTTGAGAAAATTATGATCTCCTAGTACAAATTCAGTCTTGCAGTTTAAGCATAAAAAAAACACCTCCGCTCCCCCCCCCCTTTTTTTTTTAAATTTCTGGGAATAAATAAACAGATGATCAAAATAAATCAGTGAAATATGAAATAGAAACCATTGGCTTGTTTAAATGCATAGCCATCTCTATGTTATTATTATTACATTACATTGTTATTATTGTTATTATTGTTATTATTATTACAGTTTCTGTTGGTCTAAAGTCACTCTTTTTTTCCCTATTTTGTTTTTCTGATATCACAAATTTTCTTGATTTTACACTTCACTCAAGAAATATTTATTCTATATTCAGTGGAACCAAACTGTGGTCCACTCCTGCCAATGTTTAAGTATTGCTTAATTTTCAGAATGCAAATACTTCCGTTGACTTTTGTTAAGTACATATGTAACCACTTGTAGAGTCAAAGTTATGGATGTTCACAAATGAGAAATGTAAACATCATTGTTTCCATGTGTAACACAGCAAATGATGCTTTATGCAGTTCTTAGGAGAAGGGCAAAGTTCAGAGTTATTTCATGATACTAATAGAGGAAGCTTTGAATTCTGTCAAAGATGATGTTATAAATGTTGAGAGTGATAGACTATAGACTTAAAAGTTTTTTAAGAAGAAAGCTCTTTTGCTAGGTGAACAGAGACATTGTTTGTTGATGATATACACATGCACAGCAAGGAATAATAAATCCACATAGAGAAGCAGCCATAAAATAATTTTACTATTACAGTTGGTGTTCTGGGTCAGATTAATCCCTGTTTTTTATTTTTTTTCCTTCCTGGTAAATCTGTAGAATGGCACTGGGGATTAACTTATCCATTAAAAAAACATCCGTTCTCTAACTGTAACTCCCCAAATCCTTCACATTTTTTTTCATATCAGAATATAGCTGAATGTTGTATATCTGTGTCTGTATATATATGTGCATATGCTGATTTTAAGTGTCTTTTGACAAAAGTTACCATAACATACCATTGATCATTCTGTGTATGCCAGATGTTATAAAAATAAAATGTTAAGCCAGAACTCTAAACAATGAAGATCTTTCACTTTGGATATTTTTTTATCCCTTGAAATCTAAAAGCGTTACATTACAATCAGTCTTACTGCATAGGGTTTTGTGAAAGCCAGATTTCCTAAGTTCTTCCTTAAGCAAAATTAATCTTCACTAGTTACATAATGTTTTGTGTTAAGGACTAGTATTTCTGGTCTTGCTGTATTAGGTGCGAGTACTGACTTCTAATAGGAAGATGACATCTGTGAGGTAAAAGTTTCAGGCCTGTTAATTGCAGTGTACAAACGTAGATTAATTATTGTTCAAATTCTTAAGTTTACTTAGTCTACTTGTGGGAATTTTTACTAAAGGTATTTTAGACATAGGAGGAGGAATTAAGGTATATTTCTTCAGAAAAAAAAAAAGTATACTATCTCTAATTGATGACATTTTTTCCAATTGCTGTGACACCTAAGTATCATGATAACATCAGTGCAGTTACTTTTGCAACACACCTAATGTGATTCCTATTTTGTAGATTAGAAATGATACATAAAGAGATGAGCCAGATTTAAATAACTGTGTGCATATCTAAGCAATCAGCAGCTCAGTGTAATTTTATAAAATGACTGGGTTGAGGATGGAAAACTTTCATGTCATGTTCTAAAAATATTATCAGCACTAGCTTTCGTAATTCGTACCTTGGCTCCACTATCCAGGAGCAAGTTCTTGTGTGAGATCTATCACTAGAGGTAAAAGGGAGATTTATGAACCAGGTAGCCTTCTATTCTTTCCTTCAAAGAAGAAGCCCCTTACCCACCCAGAGTCTCAGGACATTTAGTAGTAGAGCTGAAGACACAGTGTAGTACTGAGTTGAAAGCTTCTGATTTTCTAGCACCCTAATTTGTGAACAGCTGACGCACTATTATGTAACTTGTCCGAAGTCATTTGTAGAAACTTGGACAGAGGCAAGAGGCAGGTGATTGGCCTCGTGGCTGATGTTCTAACTGTAACAGACAATAATGGATGTGTTGAGACTAGAGCAGTTAGTACTGGATTTGTGAATGTGAATCTACGTTCTGGAGAAATTTATAAGAAAGCCAGAAACAGGAAGGAGATGAAAGATGCGTGACAATTTTTGGTCCTTCTGACCACAGAGATGTTAACTCTCTTTTACTGTGTATGTTACTTGTTCAGCTTTCTCTGAAAGCTCTGCCCTGCTTGCAGTTAGCAAAGATCCATTATCTCATCTCCAGTATTCCATGTCTGCAATATAAGAGCTGGTGAGTTGTCTTCTTGTTTTTATCATCTAACTTCAAATATCTGTTGACAATAATTTCTCTGATAGCCTGGATTATTTTGCTTGTGTAGGCAGTGACATAGAACATAGAAGATGCAATATCATAAAAGCAGCAGTATCAGAATTGAGAGATGTGATGTGTCATCTGTGGAAGTATTTTTATGATTACCACATGGCTTCAGTGGCATTGATGCAACATTTTTTTTTTGTGGTACATTAAGATTAACAATGAAACTGCATTAAGCATTCCTTCACACAGGACTGTTTTAACATACATACACAAGGTGGCTAAAAGTTAGTGGAGAGTATAATCTGTCTATAAAGAGCTTGGAGTCTAGTGCAATTCTTAGCAATTAGCAGGCCAGATAGTCACATCTGTGTTCTAAAAGCTGGAAGCTGCAGGTGAATACTGTATGCAACTTCTATGAATTAAAATTATTTCTAACTTTATGCCAGAATTATCTGTGATATAAAATAGTAGTGAGTAATGTATAAATAAACAATAATACGACAATAAACTTTTAGAAAGTGAAGCTGTTAACAGGAGGAAAATACAAATTAAACAAATTTCTTAAAAATCTGCAGTTATGAAACAAACAAAGCCAGCTAATACTTAATTGGGAGAATATTAAGGTAGAGGTTTTTTTTTTGTTTTTTTTTTTTTTTTCTTATTTCACATAAATTTCTCGTTCTCTGGCTGTGTTTTGCAAAGTTCAGCAGTTGAGCATGACTTAAGAAACAGTAAAGTTCCCTTAGGAACACTTTGGGGATTAGAGACATACTGTAGTAGAAAATGTAAACATGATAGAGCAAAGAGCAAGGTCAAGCAGAGCACTGTCTGTTAGCAGAAGATCTTAAAATTGATTCACTGCTTCTCTATAAATTGTCTGTGCAGAGCAGTAATGATCTCTGACATATAGACTGGATAATCATTCGCACAGGAAAGTTTTGCATAAACTACAGTTGCTTGAAGAGAATTGCAAGATGACACTTTCAAATAAGCAACTGTGTTATTCCAGTTGAGAATTAATGGTCAGTGTAAAGGCTTGCTAGACTTAAAAACTATATCAAGGTGAAATGAATTACTGTAACTAAAGAAGTTTCTAAATTTACTGGGATTATGGATTTATGTTGTGCTTTTAAGAAAGACTTACAGTGAAGCCCAGGTGAAAAGTAGTGCAGTATAATTGATCTAAGGTAGCAATAAATCCCAAACTCCTTGAACTCAACTTTTGGCTCCAACATCAAAAGCTACCATTTATTATTAATATAAAATTGGTTTGCTTTAGGTACATTGATTTTTAGTGCACAGCCAGGCATCATCAATGTCAAATTTGTGTTTCTGCCACCTCTTTGAAATTGTTACTCCTGTGACTTTATTTTGGAATGATACCTGGGATAGTCTCTCTCCAGGTTTTTTAAACTGGTAGTGGGTCTACCACTGACAGATGGCTCTGACGGGTGTGTGGTTTTGTTACTCTGAATTAACTTTCACCATAGAAAAGGCAGAAGTGCCTTCTGATGTGAAGTTTGCTACTGGACATGTGAATTTTCAAAAGTAAGCTGTACTTAACATGCTACATTATTCCATTTTCCAGGTCTGATCTCTTTAAAATTCAAGTAAATCTATTGAAGATACCCTATCATGGGATTGTGTGTTAGTACTAAAAGTAATAAGCAGAAGACTACATGTTTGAGAACGCTGTGGAGATATTATTATTTATTATACTCTTGAATTTTATTTATCCTCATGTCCTACCTGTTACTATTCCCTGTATAGCGTGTCTCCTCCTCCCTTCTCTTTGCTTTTACCATTCTTTCACAATGCTGTCTACAGTACCAAGTGGATTAAAACAGAAACCTGTCCTTTCCAGGGATCTGTCAGCATCTACAAAGCTTTGAAATACTTACTTTATGTTAGTGAGAGAGAAGTCAAACACTAATGTACTTTCTAGTCCAGGAATGGAATTGAAGTATCAGAATGCAAAAGAAGATTGATAGTTGTTCTTATCTGCAGATTAAGTAAGGTTCTGGAGAACATGAAGAATGTTACAGAATATTTGTGACGCTTTACCAACCCCTATAAATACAAACTGATGGAGACTTAAGGGAGAATCCTACAAATACTATGAAATACTAACTTCACTGTGCCTGGCCAGCAAGGCATTTATGCAGGTGTTTAGCTGTAAGCATGTGAATAGTTCTGCTGAACCCAAATCCAATTTGCTTATGAGAAAACATGTGTTGAAATGCTTTAGTGAGCAGGAGCAGAGTACTCTATAGCTTGCAGGACTCAGCGCTTTTATTTAAGGAAAATGTTTTTATAAGGACTCTATAGACTTGAATTATAATCACTAGTGGTGATTACAGCTTTGTTCATTTTTCTACAGGTTTCAACTCAATGAACTATTGGGGTCATTTTTTCCTTTTATGACTTGTGCTTACATATGTAACTTTTATTATATTTCTCACTTTTGTGTAATAATTTATCTCCAGTAATTGAAAAATGTTATAATAATATATGACATAATAGTTAAAGGCTAACAAATAGATAAATTTCATTTGCTAATTTTAACTGATACTCTAGTTCAAATATTTCAAATATATTACATATTAAGACAAAATTTTATCAGAAATTCTCGAATAGAGAATTGATGGAAATTCAGAATAGTGGACAAAATTCTGGTAGCCAAGTCATGGCAGTGAAAAACCACTGACTGGACAGAACATTTCTCAAGTGCTCTATATGGCACATCCTGAGAGAGATTCTGATGTAGAGATCTGAACTTTGAGAAACAGGCCTATCTAGAGCAATGAATGAAGTTTCATTTTCAAGTATCATCAAGTATTTGCAGTTTTTCATATTAATTATTTTGTCTCTTCTGTGTAGTGCATCATTAGTGCACAGAATAGCAGGGCTACTGTTACTATGCTTTTACTTTATTGATGAAGGAATAAAAATTCATTTCTTATAAACAGTTTTTAGATGGTCTTCATCGTTCTAATATTTGGTGACTTCAGGAATTACTATGCAAGGTGTTCTGGACACTGTGCGAACATTGTTTTCTTGTATCTTCAATATTCATTTTGTACCTTGAAGTTAATCTTATAATATTGAAGAAACTGTTTTGCACTTTCTTTTAAACTATCTTCTATTCTGAGGTGAGGTTACAGCTTTCAGACAGTCATGCTAATGAGGCCACTGTGAATAAAGCAGTTGTCTGGGAAACAAAAAAGTTAAACACTGTGATTCCTGATTTGTAGGTTTACCTTTTATTATTACTATTAATTTTAAAATGATTTTGGTAAAGTCAATTTCGTCTTTCATTGCTATTTTTCCTTTTCTTTGTAAAACAAAGTCAAAGGAGACCTGGGTGCTAATTTAGAGAATATTTTCAGAACTCTGTTTAGCCTCCTTGAAAAATAAACATTTGAATTGGATCTGCCTTCATTTAACTTTTGTAATAGTGATGCCATTCTATTTATTTATTTATTTATTTGCTTTATTGCAAACTGCTTGCTATTATTAAAATAGATTATGCCATATGTGCTTATTACTATATTATAGCATTATACATATTTAACTCATCGCACAAAGTCCATAGATTAGGAAGAAGGTAGTGTGTGCAAAGTAGATGTGATGATTTAGTATCCTTGGATCTAAACAACAGTTTTTAGTCATTCAGTTAAATGCAGCTATTTTGCTACATCATGGTGAAAGGTACACTCAGCACTGCCATCTTGGATGAGATCAATGAGATGGAATTATTTTGGATGATTTTTCATTGCAGATTGACCAGTTGAGCATGTGCTATGGAATTATGATTTTACTGTATAATATGATGTGCTTTGAAAAAATTATGTTATGTTCATGTTTTTAGGGAAAGAATTTGGAGAATAGAAGTATATTTAGATGAAGAAAATACCTGATGTTTGTTTTCATTCATCCTAGTCTTACTTTTCCCTGTTATGTACATGCTGTTATGTCTGAGTCATGCAATCCGTCCCATTGGCACTAAGTAAAGAGAATTGGATTCAATTTTACTACTCCCTAAAGTAAAAGGACTTGGTAGCTCCTGAATTCATTTTTCTCTGTACTTCAGTTCCCTGCCATTATAAGTCATTTTATATGTTTATTGTACGTGTCAAATTATTCAAACTGTTATTTCTGGATTGTTTTATTTAAGATTTATTTTTTAAATCGACAAATACAGATTCAGTGAGCGTGCTTCTGTGTGGACCAGAGTTGACGCCCTGTGTCTACCTGGATTAAATCAGAGATGAGTATTTAAAAGGGATATCTCTCAGACTTGGTCTATTGCTTGAATACAGTAGTAATCTCACAGCTGAACCATATACTAACAAATATTTAGCAAATTTCTGCTCTCTTTTCCTCCAGAGTGTAGGTAAAAATAGTGTAATAATATATTGAATAATAACAGACTTCTATACTACTACTTTTTTTTTTTTTTTTTACTGTATTACTACTTTTGTGATTCATTATCTTTTAACCACTTATATGCTAAGATAAGAGCTGGTAGACAAGTGTGCAAAAGCATTATGTGATACATAGTGCAAGTGTCTTTTAAGCAGTCATAGAATCAATCTTCTCATCATGGATCATTCCAAACATTCAGTTACAAAATCTTTAATTCATTTTTGTTGATGTTGTGGACAAAATGTAGTATTGCTGTATTATTTATTTTATATCATAATGTCCACCTTCACATTAAGTGCAGTGCTTCAACCTTAAAACTGCAGTGTATTCAGAGTAGCACCACTGAAAGTTGAGATTTTACTAAACTGAGAGTAAGGTGTACTTTAGTGCTTCAGTATCTTAGCACTGATAAAAACGTGGAGATATAATAACATCCATTTGTCTTTCTCCGCAGATTTAGGGCATAATATAAAAACACAAAGCTTTGTTATTATTTTATTTTCATTACACAGTTTAGTAATGGCTTAAAAAGAATCACTCCAAGTACTATGGTTTTTTTTGTTTTTTGTTTTTTTTTTAAACCATTATTTAAGGAAACTCCATAAGTGAAGCCAAGGGATAGAGAAAACCACAGGATCACTTCACCATTCATGAAGTCAGATGGAAATTTTGCCAGGAAGTTAATGTGTTCGTCAAATAGTCATGAATAGGAAATCATACCCTCTTCAGGCACCCGCAGAAAAAGATGGTTTTTATACCATAGCCTCAAGAACTGTTTCACATCAAGAAGAACGTTTTTTTTTCTGCACAAGAGAACAATTAATGCTCTTTTTCCTTCCCTTACCCATATTCCTCTTTCCTGCCTCCCCCCCACCACACACTCACACTTCCATAGGGAAGACACTTGCAGCAGTCTCGATGCTGCCCAGCGCAAAGGAAGTGTAAGGAGGAATCTTTCAAGCAGGCAGGTGCCAAGCCATTTAAGACTTTGTAGATCAAATGTAAGGCTTTGACTCTCACCCAGAAATTGGCAGGCAGCCAGCACAGGTCATGGAGTATTGGTGTTGAGTTCTCTGTCTAAAATATATGACTTACTGAATGGATTTCTGCCCTTTGCATTAGCACAGATTTCCCCTTCAGTCAGCCCAAAAGTTGCTTTGTGTTGAGCATGTTGCAGGAATTAGCCCAAGAGGAAGCTTTGGACTAAATAAATTACTAATTTTTTTCACCGTATATGATGCTAGTCATCCCAGTGTACATGATATGCACATCAGAACACAGTTATGCTTTTGGCCATTGGCACGTGGCTCCGTTTTGAGCCGCCTTTTCTTTATTACTGTGCTAACTAGAAACCTCCCACTCTTCCTTTAATAAGTTGTATCTCAGCTGTTTGTGGCCATTTTACTCTGTGATGCTACATGACTGTCCATGAATAATATTGACTAGACGTAGTAAAATTTCCATGAGCTCATTTTTTTAATCATTATTTACAAAAATATTAAAGAAAAAAATGTATTTTCTTGGCTTAAAAGAGGGGTTTTGCTGCAGTGTATATTTGGGAAATTGCTAATTGAGTCTTCTGTTCATCTTTTCTTTGCATAGGTAATTCACTACATCAGTATTTGATGTAAATTTAAGTTAATATTGTCCATTTGGTATTTCACCTCTCGCTGTACCCCATATGCTGGGTAGAAAGCAGTCCCCATGTAGTGCTCTGGAGATCCCCGCCAGCCCCCAAACTATCCTCCCACTTTAGAGCTCTGTCACTTCAAATTTATGCAACCTATGCTGCTTTCACTGTACTGAAGATTTTTCTTATGGTTTTGAGGGAGAACAGGTCTGCTTTGTGAGCTTCCCACCCTATCTCCTTTTAACCTCTCAAATCTCTTTGCCTAGTTTCAAGTTTCATTACAAATGCTTTGACCAGCTCTACTTGTAACCACTTCTAGACTTTTGGATTCCAGTTATTATATTCACTTGGGAATAAGAGCTTGATGTGCTATAAATTTACTTTTCCTTTACAAGAAACAGAATGTAGTTCTTTGGAAGTTAATCTATTGTCCCCATTTGTCTGATAACCTTTGGGTGTTTTTTCTTTAAGAAAGTGAGTGAAAACATATTTCAGTGTTCTTGTAAGAAAGTATGTACTTTAGTATCAAAAGCCAAAGTGTAGGGATTTACTGTATTTTAATGTATTCCTATAGGCAAGGAATTCTAAGATGTAGCTCTTGGAAATTTTTAGGCATAGGAGAACTCATTTAAGAAAAACACAATGCAAGTTCTCTTTTAACTTTTATCTTTTACAATAGGAAAATGTATTTCTTTTCTCTTTAAGTGTGTTACTTTTCATAATCCTCCATAAGTGTCAGTAATTTAGATAATTGAAAACATATAATAAACTTTAGACATACATAGTTCTTAAATTAACTACTGACTGCATTTAAAGACAAAAGTACTTATAGCAAAAAATGTTTTTATCCCAAGTCATTTTTGCTTCTAATTATACTACAAGAAAAAAAAAGATTTTACAGTTAGCAAAGTTAAAATCTTCTCTTCTGATTAGTCTTTCATCTTCAGTTTTGAGAAGATGAACTACCATGTTTATCATTCTTGTTTTGACCTTAACCTTTTTTTTTAATGAAAGAGACTTAAAATGTCCCAGCTGGCATGTCTCCCACTGTTGTGAAGAAAGAAGAAGAAAGAAAACTTTGAGTAGTTCTTCCTGTGCAGTAGCTGTAGCAGGATGACTGAAAACTAATAAAGTATTGAAGTCAGTAATACCATTAGTTGTAGATGGAGTTTGAGAGTTGAAATGTATGCAGAAACTGTGCAGAGAAAAATAATGTCAGAAAGCATATAAGCAGTTGTACAAAGACATTAAAGCATGCTCCTTCATTTTTAAATTTATTTCACATCAGTAAATATGAGCATGACCTTGTTTAATATAAGCTAGTCTGACTGAGTGCAAGGTTTGTATACCAGACCAGTAAGTTTGAACAAGGATTATCCTTGAGATTTTCATCAAATTGTACAAAATATCTAAGGTGTCTTTACGTAAACTTTAGTACCTCACATATAAAAGCACCCTTGTATTACAGATGAGAATTGGGTCTGTGAATATATTTCCATATCAGTAGAAAAAAGGCATCACTTCACCAAAGGCAGTGGGTTCTAATTTGGTTAAAAAGTTTTGCAGTACAGAGTTTATTTTTGTTTTTTTTAACCAGTTAATCCAATTGTGTTTTTACAAGTCTACCTTGTAAGTATATGTAAATAAGATATTTATGTTACAATCCAAATCAGATGCCTGTACTCTACGTTGTCTGAAAGAGCGCCTCTAAGTGGTGAGCACCTTGCTCTAGATCGCTTCTAGATTGGTCTGGGAGCCATTGTAAGGCTACGCAGATGATGGTAGTATTTGGTCAGGGCTGAAGATGAGAAATAATTCAGTATGTTGGGTCTTATTCTTGTGAAGAACATTCTGTTCTGTTATTCAGAGTTGGATTGATATGCTCTTACTTTTTAATAGTTGCTTTAATTATTGCATGCAAGTGTAAAAAACATTTCTCTTTGGAACAAAATGTACACTAGATTCTACTAGTAAGGTTTGGAAAAATGAGGTTTTGGAATGCTTTTTTAGCATTTCCTCGTATAGGAGATCTTAATATCTTACCTGTAGTTGTACACACTAAAAATATATAAAATCTAAGTGCACTGCTGATTGTTATGTGCTGAGATAGATTATCTGCATACAAATAATCTTCTCTTGACTCCAGAAATAAAATTATCCCAGCTTTATAGTGAAGGTGACTGCTAGATAGAACAGGAGAGTTTTTTGTAAAGCCATACTTAAGAAACGTAAAAAATATATAAGCTCGTGTATTGATTATCATGATGCAACATGCAGTCTACTCAGTTTTCCTAGGATTCCTGAGCGGTTCCACTGCACTTTGTTTGATGTCGGTATTTCAGCTGTTCAGCTCTAAAATCTCAGCTCTTGTGCCTGTTAACTCAAAGCCTAAATATAGGAATGTTTTCTTTTAATAGAAGCAAAGTCCTTTAATTTATGTGGCATGTGCTATAGCTTGTGTTCTGTCATGTCAATGACATGGAAGGAGCCATGACTTCTGTCGATCTTGCAGCATTAGCTTGCTAAACCTATTTTAACCTGCTATAGGACTGTAGCAAAGGTTCAAACAGCTATGGGTAGGAGATTTTTACCAAAACTATTTTATTCAAGGCTTGAACCTTAACTAGTTTATTGTTCTTATTAAACTAGTCAAACGTTAACACAGTGAGAGTGACAAACGTGTCCTCCATGAGATATCTGCAGTAATTACAGGTTAACTTGAAATATTCCAAAAACCGTTCTGCTTTATAAGAAGGCCATTGAGTAGTATTCTTTTGAAAGCCAGCATCTTCCAAATAAGAAAAAATTATTTAGATGACATATAATGATGTAAAAGCTATTTACTTGAAAGCTATCAATGTCCTGTCAGCTTCAGAGTTTCTCAGATACTGTTTAAGTAATATCGCTTATTCAAGCATAAAATGCTTATTATATATCCCAATTTATTTTTGCTCTTTGTGATGCTATTGTGCATACAGAATAGATAATGGTAAAATGATGTTTAAAAGTTTGATGGTGGTGGCATTATGTAATAGTCACTTTTCAACACAGTTATAGTGTTTCAATTTACAAATTTTACATGCTAAAAAAAAAACAGTCTAGCAAGCTGCAAACTTTTAAAGACTTTAAATCTGCCAAATTATAGCCACTTATTTTTGCCTGACATATTTTCAGCTTAGACCCACATAGGGGCTGCCAAACTTGTTTCTTTTCATTACCTGTTCTATGTCTGGCTCGAAGTTTAGATTTTAGAAAATGGAAAAAAGCTGTTTGTGAAATCACAAGGCTCTTGAGCTCTTAGTTTCCTCTTAGTATCAACGTTTATTTATTTAGGTTTGGGCTGGGTTTCAAAAGATTGAAATTGGAAACAGAGAAGGTGACTCTGAATAGCATTTATCTGTATGTAAGCGAACATTCAATGTACATTTAATTTAAAAAATTGCTGTTTCCTACAAGAGGGAGATATTTTTCACATTGTTAAAACATTTTTAGAGGTCACTAGGTGGTCATGTCACCAGCAGGGAGTTTTTGTTTGGCAGGCTGCATTAGCAGTTAGTAACAAATGCCTCCCATGATTCTGTGTTCAAAAGGAGCTGCTTTGCAAGTAACAAATACTTACAACCTGAGAACTGAAGTATAAAAAGTAGTGACAGGGGAAAATGTTTGGAAATGTAAAACAGCATCTTTAGTGGCCAAATTGGAGTGTTTAGGGAGTTGAAGATTACATATCTACTTTATACTTGAGCTTAGAGTTTACAGAAGCAATAATATTTTCACTACTGCAGTTGTGAGTCTCATCATTTCAAGTTAGTGAAGAAGTGTAAATTTGTAACTTGCAGATGTCCTTGGTTTGGATTGTGACTAACATTTTCGGTATATTTTTTTTATCAGGTCTATCATACTTCTTTTAATTTTTGTTCCCTGGTGCAGTGTTTGTATATTTCAGAAATGCCCATAAATATTTTTACTTAATTTTACATGGAGTTGGAATATTATAAGAAGAGGCAATAAAACTGAGCAACACCAAATGTATTTGGCCAGATATTACACTGTGTGAGAAGGGAACCCATATTTGACTGTTTTTAACTCAGAGCATTTTTTCTTTATTACTTGAGATATGGTCTCTAAATATTTGCTAGTGAAAATAAGATGGTAATAGTAGTATTTGCAAGGTAAAAATATTTTGAGTTGGACTGAAAACACGTTTGTTATAAATGTAATAGTTTTAGTTTATGAACAGAAATAATTATTCGCTGTAACAGTGACTTCTTCCTCTAACTTTAGAGTTCACTTTTTCCTTAAGAATATAATAGTAAAGTCTAGTTATACCAGTGTATAGTTAGGCTCATGTCATCCCACTATGCTTAAGAAAATGGAGGGAAAGGACTATAGGAGAAGATGCCTTTAGTTATGTTAATGTGAAGCAACTCTTGACTTTCTTCCTAATGCACGGATTCATACCTAAGCTCCCACTCAGACATCCATCACATTCCATTCCCAGTATCTCCACAGTCTGTACCTTTTGTGCAGTCAGATGCATAGAATAACTGCATTGTTAGAAAGGCCCCATTTTTCACTTGAACTATGCGTGTCCAGAGTGAGGCCTTCTTTGTAGGTGAAAATCTGTGTTGGAAATACAGCCTGTCCAATTTTGTTTCAAATGAGGTATACTTTCACTAGTGAGTCTTCAAGGGATAGACAAAGCCAGAACCAGGATGAACTAGACACATGAGATGAGGTCTTTCTCTTTGGCACCTCAAAAGATTTTGTTCCTTCAAACAGACTTTGCGCTTTCCAGTGGGAGACTCTTGTCCATGAACAGTCCTGAAGGTGTGAGAACCAAGAATAGCTCTGAACTAAAGCAAGATGAAGTGTGTGTAATCTCATCAACTCACCTTTATACTTAGCTGCTATATGAAAGAATCTCTAGAATATAATTTAGAAGGAAGCTGCTGTGCCCTCTGATCCTATGACCTTGTAAAAACCAGGCCTGTAATCTGGATGAGTTGAAGAATAATGTGCACCAGCTGTACAGTCTAGATGTAGCACTGGGAACCAAGACTCTGACAAAAAAAGGCGTTTGGAAAGACACATTAGTCCAATTAATACCACATGGTGACCTTATGAGGACTCCTTGGGGTCCCTTTTTGGAATTAGACCTGGACCGTATCTAGCAGCTGGATTTTGTTTACACTTGAGGTTTGCTGTGGTTTGGTTAGCTATACTTTTGCTTGTCTGTATTGAATAGGAAAAGATCAGGCATGGAATTCTCAATATATCTATTTTATTATACTCACATTCTGTTAATTTTTCTGGGATTCCAGGCAGGAGCAACATGAAACTTAATCTTTACCTCAAACTCTGGTGTACTAGGTTAGCTCATTATTACTATGGTTATGACTAGAGAAGATGGTAGAAGAACATTATCTCAGGCCTGTGGGCCACTGTTATATCAAGCAATGAGCAAAGGATTTCTGTTTCTCATATGTGAGTTTTATCTGGTTGCCCTAAGGCCTGTCAGCAAGCTCCTTTATTTCCTGTGTTATTATGGGCATTCTGCTTGGTTGACCTCCTCTGACTCTTGAGAGCTATGGTTATGTTTATCTTCATTATCATATAATCATGCAATACCTGGATGTTGTGACCTTATTCTGGGTAATGGCACAATCTACAAGTAATGAGATTTGCTTAAAATATTTTTGTTGGTAAGATTTCCTAAATATGGTCTTAGTGGATTGAAATAAGCAGAATTTGCTAGGTCCAAGAGTTCCACACCATTTGTAGAATTCTCACCATTTTAGTTTCTGTGTGAAGGGGAACTGCATTTCCCCATCAAAAAAATGTGAAAGTTTTTGGATGACTTCATTTTTCATTATTTAGTAGGTTAAAGGAGTTACAGCTCTTGTAAAAATGCATAGGTTTGTATTATCACATGTACAGTAAGAAATAATTTGTTATTTGGTGTTTTCCTGTTTCTGTGTTTAAGTACAGAGTCCGAGTAGTTCACCATCAAGCTTGCTAAAAATTGATCTATGAGGTGGTAAGTGTTGGTTAAGGCTATTTCTTCTTTAGGTAGCTGACATACATTTGTTCTCTCCTGTCCTGTAGCAGCTAAGGTTTCACTGCTGGAATAAATTATTTTAGTGTTAGATCCATCTTTAGAAAATGAAAGCAACAGCCTTTTAGGCAGAAAATTTTATCAACACCTTTGACATATCACCAGTGAGGTGCTGTAATCATTTTTAGAAATCCTTTCTTTGCTGACTTGGAAAAAGTCATCGTTGCTGAGACTGTTCTGTCACTTGAGAAACTAAGGCCTCTCTCGACATGGGCTCAATAATGAATGCAAGCCTATGCTTTGGTCCTGTGAGGAATTTAAGCTGTTTCCTGAAAGGAGGTTGGGGCACAGTTGAGGTTTTGTCTGTCTCAAGTCTGAGGATTGTTCACTCTTAGGTGCAGTGTTGGATTCTGGGAACTGTTCTCAGCTGACACTGATGGGGCTTCCATGTACTTGGTTGACTGTACTATGGCTACCTGATATTTAGTTACCATATAATGGCATAAACTTAATCATGAGGTACACAAAGCAAACTGCACAAATGCACTCTGCCAGGTAGGTTCTATGTTTGTCCAATTTGTGTATCTTTGTATCAGCTGTCCGATACTGGAACTGGAGATGCTGGGATACGTGGGGCAGAGATTCAGGCTAGCCAGCTTCCTGGCTTAGCAACAGCCTGGCTGGCACCAGCCAGAATGTAAAGGCTTCAAAACATTACTGTTCATTTAGTAGTACAGGCCGGCCTAACAAAAATTCACAGGCTAAAAGCATAGGATTTTGTTATTGTAGTTATTCTACTTGTTTAAATAAAAATAGAAAATGTCAATTAGCAGTTCCTCTTTTTGTTATAAAGTGCATGTATCTGATACACTATATTAATTGTGGAGTAGAACAAATAATTTTCCCTTTAAAATACAAATGGTTGAGACAGTGACTTCATAGAAAACATAAGAAATTAATTATTTATGAGATATTGCCAGCATATGTGAATTTAAATTCCCATACTCTACTACACTTTACTTCTTGCTTATGTAGTCAGCATTGATATGTTACGTTTCTTGTTTTTCAGCTCTCTTGCTTTAAGCTAGTCTGCTTCCTGTGATTGTGAACTGAATATGTCAGCCTTTATAAACATCATATGCATTCTGTTCCTTCCAAACAATTGTAGCTGTTAGTAATTGTTCATTACAAAGTAACTTCCACTAATGTTCAGAAGCATGGAAGTAATTTGAGGAGAAATATACTTTGTTCTTTTCTTCTTAAATAATATGAATCTCTGCCTTAAGGATAAGCTTAAGTCAACGTTAAGTATGGAATCATGAGCAGTATTTAATTTTAAACATGAACAGACCAGCCAAAACAATTATGTCTTTCCCAGGTTTTTACTGCTTGAATATGGTTTTTAATGTTTTCAATGTTGTAGTTTTTCTTATTTTTTAAAATCTTTATTTCTTCTTTAATGAGAACATACATTCCTATTGTTAAATTAAGGTAATTGGTGCAGTAATAGCCTATATAGATTTCTCTTTCTGGAGTAATGATGTCAGATAGCTTTTTAGCACCTGGCAGTGACCTGAAGTTTTGAATGTTTAATCTTTTATTCCAGAAAAGATAAATAATGTGTTCTGATTCTTTCAGCACTTCATTGTCAAGTTTTTGCTTTTTCTTTTCTTTTCTTTTTTTTTTAATTTGTGTAAATAACGCTCTAATCAGCTGGTATAGATCTATTACACTTGAAATAGTTCCTGGAATAATTCAAGTTTTTGTTGTTTTTAAGATTGTGCACTTTCTTTTGTCCTGAGTAGTACTTTCAACATCATAACTACCTGCAGAGTTCGTTTGTACTGATTAACCAGTACATTTGCACAACATTAAAAAAGAATCCTAGAGCTATTTTTGTGTGCAGTCATCTAAACATTGATTTGGTTAGTTCTGGGTTCTTTGAACTGCTGATGCTCTATTATCTCCTACTGCCTGTACAGAATCTCTGCTCATTGCAGAAATTAACAGCTTTTGTTTCATTTCTCACAGCGATAGTCCTTGCTTCTACCAGCACTCCTCTTTCTACCGCTGGTTCATCTTGTAATGGACTGTATTATCTGTATGAGTCACAAGGCCACCCAGATAGCAATTTAAGAGTATTTTCCATAGCAACTACTTGGGGTCTTTCTCTCACGATTCTTTCCAGATGTGCTGTTGATTCAGGTAATACTCAAAATCCTGCTTAGGAACATCTCATTTTACTGTTGTCTTGGAGTATAGAGCTCATCCAAGGTTATAATAAGTATATAATTTTGCACATAGTTGAAAAAAATCATCTATGGATTTGCAGAGGACTCAGTAAGTCCTCTATTTCATTCTAAGCAAATTTTTGATGTTCAAATTGACTGACTATTATTTTCAAAAAGCTCCACTGATTTTTGTTGTACTTACTCTCCACACATTAAGTTTTGGAAGTTATAGTTTTTGTCCATGCCGTAGACAATTTGAAAATCTTTGCAAATTTAAATGTTCTGACGAACATACCCCTTGTCAAGTTATTACTAGGGATTCTGTGAATTTTCTATCTGAACTGACATTTTCCAGTTTTTAGTGTTGAAATGTAATCAGCAATGAATGTCAGCTTTGAAAAAGAAAACTGAAAATTGAAAATATTTGGATTCTGCATGATGCTTTTACGTTGTGCTACCAAATCCTAATCCTTCTTTTTTGTTTTTCTCGACTTTTTAAGAGAGTTCTTAAAATGAAGTAAAACTATAAACATCTCTTTACCCAGTGTTCTGCAAAAGAGTTGCATATTTTTCTAATATACAGACATTGAAATGCTGAAAAATATCATCTAGATATTATTTTGATGTTTTATGTTTCAAAGTATTATTAGTTTGTTGATGGCTTTTCAGATCACTTCTTTATTTCCTAAAGCACTACCTTAAAACAAACTTTGCACACTGAACTCATATTTTATTAAAAGTCTTCTGTATCCTCCTGGTTAGATGCAGAGTGAATTGGGTTATTCAGACCTGGCAAATCTTGCAGCTACAGTGAGGTAGGACAGAAGCAACTCCTATTGTTTTCTAGAATATAAAATCAGAAAGAATTAGGAGAAAAATGCTACATTCTTCAATATGGAGAAAGTATGTGAAAATATACACAAAATCAGTATACACACTCCTGTTACTTCATTGTCACTTTGAAGAGTACAGACAACATGTATGCGTCTAATTGATGGGCAAAATGTGTGCCATTTGTATGGATCTTGAATCCCATGGTTGATGGAGACATGACTGAATCACTTCAGCCAGAAGTGTCTGACAGTCTAATGTCTTGTGACAAAGCTATAGCTTGGAGATAATTTTGCCTTGAGTGAATTTTTTTACTTTGTCCCTTACAGCTCCTCAAGGATGAGTGAAAGGTAATTAAGTTTTGGGCTTGGGAGGTGGAGGGAACCTGGCTTTGAGATAATTAGTAATAATAAAAACAACTAGAAATGTCTCATCATAAAATTATATTTTGCTCTCTACATAGTATCAGAAATCAAATATGAGTAATTGTTCCTGCAAAAGTGCTTCTTTTTCAGCTAACTCAATGACTGAGTGTCAGCAAACTCTATTCCTACTGGTATCTGGAAGTATTTTTTTGTCCCTTGTTACTCTACCCTACAGAAGTTGCTGTCTAATGCAACTTCTTCCATGCCTCACCTTACAGGCTTGGTTGCTTCTTCAGAAGACCTCTAGTATCTCTCTGTCCAAGAAGATTCTCCTCAATCATGGATCTTTAACACAACTCCAAGAGTACCCAAATAGAATAGATACCTTCTGACATACATCTAGCTGACCTAGGGAGAGGTCTAAGGAAAGTCAAATAGTTAAACACAGAATTTGGTAAGAAAGGAGAAGCAGTTAGCCTGCCCAAGTAATATACTATGAATATATATACTATTAGTGACATATAGAGTATTTTACTCCTTTTACTGACTGTAATAATTTAAAAAAGTATAATGAAACAACTTCTTAGTAATTGAGTAGTTGTATGGATTAAATCACTTTATTATACACTTATGAAGTAAATTTGAACTAACTCAATCTTACCTCAAACGAAGACTAATTTTTTTTGCCCCAGTAGAATTCCTTCAGTTTGGAAGACTGTATAAAATATTATTTTGGAACATTATTTTGTCAGGCTAAGTTTTGTTATGGAACTGTCCTAAAATATTCAACTGCAGCTGTTCTGTTGCATTGACTGTTATCGCTACTCAAACATCCGTCTTGCTGGGCAATATACCTTCACTCTGATACTCTTCCATGAAATACCTTATGCCTCTTGCATCTTCTCTGAGAAAGTCAGTATGTACTGTCTTCACTGAAAGTCAACAGAAATCAGCTTAGAGCTCCATAACTGTACATGTGCGTCCTTGGTCTGCAACAAATTTTGAAATAGTTAACCCACCAAAGAAGATCAATGAAAAAACTTCTTTATGCAAAGTTGAATCATATGATGGTCTTCACGCTCCTGGCAATGCTTATGAATTGCTCCATTAGCAAGGAAGTCGTGTAATTAAATAATGTCATGTGGTATCCTATCTCTGTCGTTCCCAATCTTTTAAGATACTAATTAGAGAAATATTTCTGTGCTATTGTCTAATTCTGTTCTTCCTTCAGCAATATGTTGGGCCTGTTCTAGGCTTCCGCTGTTACTGATATTTTTCTATTTTAAAGTTACTGTTCTCATATGCTATACTTTCAGCTTGCAATATTTTGTTTAAAAGGATTTTTTTTTTGTTTTCCACTGAAGTAATATCCTTGAGGCAGTTTGAATAAATATTTTCCTATGAAGGGTTTTTAGGCCCTATTTCATGAGGATTTCATACTCCTAAAGGAATGATGTCCTATTAGGTTTCAAATAAGTAATATAATATTTAATTATATTAGTTACCTCTTTTTAATTTTTGACTAAAAAGTGTTCACAACAATTATTAGTGATATTATTGAAATACTTGGTTTTCTGTTGCTTGATCAGAAATGCAAATCCAGTGGATTCCGTTATAACAAAGCATTCAGAAATATAGCAGTAAGTAATTTATGCCAGCATGTTAATAATAGTAATGATGATTCAGACTCCACAGATCTAAATTAAAATAATTGAAATATTAAACGTCAGCCTGATGGTGGAAGGATAGGTTTCAATATTCTCAGGAATTTCTTACTCTAAGCCTAACGTATAAAATTGTATTCTGAGATACTTTTATGGCTACAGGAAATTATACAACACTGTTTAAATGATCTCTGACACAGTATTTTTTCACATGAGCATTTAAACTAGTCTCTCAATTAGTTATCAAATACAAATTATGCACTGCCATAAGAATGCATTTTGTTAATCTTACATATTCAGTTTTCTTTCTTTTTTCTTTGAATTGCATTCCAATATTTCTATATGTTGTTTCAAAAGAAGGTTAATTACTCCTTCTATGATTTACTTTAAATTTTAAGTGCTTGACATTCAGTTTTATGAGTTTTGTTATATATTCTTCTAAGGGAGGCATGTAACATGGAAACGAGAAGGAGGATCTTAAGTCAATTCAAAATCAGAGAAATCTTTTCCTTCTGAGTTCCAATGGGAAGTAATGAACCAGAAGATTTTAGTGTCTTTAAATTTGCGGAAGAATCGTTTTGTTGAAAGAATGCTCCACTTCTTATCTAGCGTAACCAAAATTTAATTTCTGATAAATGTCAATTAAAATGTAAATTCAGAATTAAATTCTGAATTAAATGTAAATTCAGAATATTTTCTCAATTCAAAATTAAGAACAGAATATGCTTAACTACGGTGTTTTTTTCTTTCCACCTGAATTTAATGTCTTTGTGACTCAAATATTTTAAATTCTTTGCAATTATATTAAAGTAATAGTAGCTTTTAATAATATTTTCAAACCTTAAATATTTGCTAGTTCTAAAATTTTAACGGGCTCTATAATCTAGAGATCAAACCATTCATCCTGCAAAGTACTTTTATCTTTGTCTTCTATAAACAGAAAAACCAGTGTTGAAGGATGAGAAGGCTGACAATGACAGATTACCTGTAGTTTTGTTTTCCTGTTTAACTTATGTGGACCCTGTGCAGCACTGTGTTCTTCTGTAACACAATCCCATGCATCCAGAATGCCATTGTTCTTGTTCTTTGTAATCCCCGCCTCTCCACTGTATTGCAATGTGGCATAAAATAAGCAGACTTATTTTAACTATATTTTGCTTATGTTCCTTTGGAGAATCATATTAACCCAAGTGAATGTAAGAGACAATTCTATAAGAAAGCTGCAAAACCCAGAAATAATTGTCATCATTAAACTTTTTCAGCTGTATTTTGAATTTGTTGAATTCTTTTTTCCCCTCTATATTTCTCACGCAGTCTGAAGTGTGCTGTTTCTCCTTACACGTGAGCAGCGCTGTCTGCTTGAATAAAATGATAATGCAGTGGTTTCATACGATCTATGAAACCAAAGTAATTGGTTTCACCAGTGTGTCTCTTTTCTGACTGGGTGTTTTACTTATCTGTCATTTCCAAAGCATAGACTTCAGAAGTTCAATGTTACGGGGCTTGAAAAAGTTCAGAGAATTCAAATGGCAGTTGAGTGCCTGCCTCTTACTGGAAAATCAGTACTGAAAGATGGATACCAAGTTCCTTCTTTGCCTTTAAAGTCATTCTAAACATACACCTTTGCAGATGATTTTCTGTTTGCTTAATAGAAAAAGTATATACACACATTAGCAGTTAGTGATAAGCAGAAGAGAAAGAATTTTAAATTTTCAATCTGAAGACAAAGCTGTTACGATTACTGGGGGATGTAGTGATGGGAGTACTAATGGAAATAATGAAACATGGAGGAGGAAAACTAGAGAGAAAAAGGGGAAAATGAATAAGAATGTTGCATTTTCAGTAAATTTATTTGTGATTATTTGGAATAAAGTCTGTTATTTTCCTTATTTTCATTTGCTTTGAGATTTCATATGAAGGAGAGCTCCTTCATCCTTGTTCTTCTTGATTATTGCCCAATGAAGTTATGCAGCTAAGGGCTGCAAGGGTTAGAGACAGAAACCGTCCAGTGTCTTACACCTCACAGATGCCTCCAAGAGAAGGAGATGATGAGATGGCAAATTCAAGGTTTGATAGTGAGATAATATGAAGAAAAGTGTTTGGTGGGTTGGACTGGGAAACTAGGAGTGTTAAGAGTAGAACCCATCTGTTTCTATCCCATAGTTAATGGAGCAGTCCTCTGCTGCTTGCTGTGATTGAGCTGTGGGGTAGCTGTCCCCTCTACTTGCCACAAGGGTACTGGGACAATCTGAAGGACAGTTTCATGGTAGTTTTCCTACTGGAAATATTTCAAAAGGATTTGTTCTTTGAAAAGAGCGCAAAAGTTGTTTATCCCAAAGAACTTAACTATGAATTATGCCTTTTCCAAAATGTATTTGGCCATGACATTTTATGATATGTTATGATATGATATGAGATATGATTTCAGGAAAATTGCCTAAGGTCTGTAGTGACTGAGTTTAAATGTTTCATACAATTCTGTTATTAAATATGTAGATTTTAAATGTCTTGCTTGTGGCCAGTATGTTTTGTTTCTAAAGAAAAAGCTTCAAAATACTAATAATGTTCTGAAGTTTATTTTCTAAGTTGCATCCACATCCATAATGGATTAACAGCATGTTTTAACAGACCATTTATTTGCTTTAGGAGTGACAGAGAGAAGCTGTTTCAAACAGGATCTCTCATCACTATCTATCTCTAGTCACCTCCTACTGAACCTAAGGTTGAATACTGGGGGTCATGAGGGAAAGAAAACAATAATTAAAGGGAAAAAGTTGATTGAGCTGTTTTTTTTCTACTTCAATATGATTAGCATGTGAGAAGCTGCCTGAGTACTCTACTGTGTATCATTAGTTCAAACAATTCTGACTTGAGGTAACTTTAATGGTGACTTTTTCAGTTGCATTTCTGTATTTTTGAAGAACGATTTAAGTAGAAAAGGCAGTAAAAGTTCTTGTTAGAAGATCTTGTTCCTATAAATGCAGGAATTCAGTTAGATTACAATTGGACAGTTCCTAAGAACTACTCCACCTCCAAACAAGTTGTCATGAGTTCCTTTATTAAAGCTTAGAATATTATTCTTAGACTAACAGAGGTGGGGAGTAAAGTAGGAGTGTTTACAGAATTCACTTCTAAATTGACTGTGATAAGTGGCAATGCAATGTATTATGATTAGAGGTTTCTGGGAGACCCTTTAAGAAGGTTAACTGCAAGGCAGCTCTCAAAAGAAAGCATTTATCTTAGTGACCATCCTTCAGTGTTTTATACTACTGAGAATTTTTTTGTGGGTGGCTAGAACCATTTTTTTGTGTTTTATTGGCTATATCTTGAATACCTCCTACAAGCTGAATGGCAGTTTAGGGTTATTAAATCTGTTCTTAGTACATTCTTTTATCCATAGTTAATCTTGACTAAATATATGCTAGTGAACAACCTTATTTTTTTTCTCAATTGTTGCCCATATTTGTTAAAGAAATTATTCCATTTGACATTTGTTTAGGCTGCACTTTGATAAAATACTGTATACAATATACTTTTTCAGTTTGGCGCTCAACAGAGTCTTTCATGGATTTATTTCTTCTTGCATTATCTTATCTTCCCTTATAGCATGCTGAGGCTTCCTTTTCATATTTTTTTCACTCCTAGACAGATGCTTTCACAACTGCATACTCTGTATTGCTAGAGATCTATGAGATTGCAGTTTTCAGGTGTTTGGTTACATTTATAATTGAGCTGCTTTGTTATCATCTGCTTCCTTCAGCTCTATATATGTTAATTCAAATTAAACTTTCACATGCCTAGCAGTCACTTTACAAAATGTTTTATATTGTTTGTTTTTATTTTATTGAAAAGTTTTGTCTTGTATCAGATAAACAGGTGGTAAATCCTCCAAGAAAAGGCAGTTTTGTACACTTTCACTGAGGAATGGCTGATGCAGTATGAAGTTATTTTTATTTGTAACTGGTATTTTTCACAAAAACTTGATCATTTTGAAGTTTTGTAGTGTTCTTACAATGGATGTAGAAATTTAAATGTAAAAGGTCTGTCTTTCTAGTCATAGGAAAGCTTGCAGGTACATGGTGTAAGCAGATAAAACATGGACATTAACTAAAAGGAATAGTGTCTTAAATGAGGCACAGCATAAATCCGCTTAAACCATTGAACTGTTGAATAATCAGGTTACTGGTAAGATAATGTTCTGGGGCAAGATCAACAATACCTGAATTGTTTCTAACAAACTTTTGCTCACACTTCCCCATCAGTTTCTTCCATTGCTTAATAGTATTAATAGTTACCTGTCATTGTCATTAGATGTTGGCTCTCATTCTACATGGTGTGGACATGGAAAAAATGTTCTATTTCACCCTGACGTAGCATTTTATGTTCTCTTTATCATGTTATAGCTCATAGACAATTTATTGTATTTCTGTCAATGTTTTCTTGTCAATTGTTTCTGAGTGTTTTTGTTGCTGTTCCCTGAACAGTCTTCACCTTTTTCTTGAATGTTATCCAGATTCAATATTTCAGCTGAGATTCTCCTAAAGTCACACAGATCAAAAGACTCACTTCTGTCTTGCAGTCTGTTTCTGTTTATACTTTCCAGTATGATGTTTGCCTTTTTCACAACAGATCATTAATAAGGAGTTACTCCTTAGTTTTACATACTGCTTCTTTGGTTTGTCATGACCTTTTAATTCTTGTCTTCTTGTCACTTCAAGGTCCTCCCTGTCTCAAATCTCTGTGAAATTCAAAAGGAAAATTTTCTAGTCCATCATCCATGTAGTTAATGAAAAAAATAGAGTGGGATTTCAGATAGTATGGGCTGTATTCCTGCTTGCTTGAGCTATTGGCTATTTCCTCTTCACTTTTATGTTTTAGTACAAAGCGGCGTGACATATATTAATATATTTGTGCAACTTTCTTGGTACTTCTCACTGGAATCTTTAGTACATAAAGCCCAGGTCTCACTGCTGCAAATGTGACCATCAAGAGACTGCTATATTCACATTTTGTGAAGAAGACTAACTTGTGTTTGCTGTGAAGTAGAATACAATCTGGCTTTGCCAGCTGAGAAGTTTCGTTCCTAGAGTTCAGCTTTTCTAAGGAAGAACTGCCTCTTTCTTTCTTGTTGTGAACACCCATTTATAGTGGAGCATATTTAGATGAGGAATACTGGTAACTGTTTTATGTAAGTCAAAAGAAAATGTAAGGATTACTTATCAGTGTGGAGCAAATGCTGTTTGATTTAACATGTATTTTATAAAACTGAGAGTTTACCTAATTTTACCATGTTCAATTGGAGTGATTTTTCTTGGTATTAGAAGTACTACCTTGGTATTTGTATAACAGATTAGTTTGCCAGAAGGGAGATGAAAAACTGTGAATAGCAAAAAGGATTACTCTTTATAAATATTATTGTTAAAGAATGTCATTTAATTCTGTGCTTTAATAAATTATTCTAAAATGTATTTTATTACCATAATTTATTAAACAATAAGGAGACATTTTGGCTGGAAATACTGATAACATCTCTATAGTACCATATTGGGATAGTCATTTTATTTTTCTGACACTCTAGATAATTAGGAATTATAAATTATGCTTACACTCTTAAACATGCTAGCTGGAGAGTGTAAGAGACTGTATGTTGTTTTTGGTGCCAGTTCAGCTCCTGATTTTCAAAACTCCTGGCACAGAAATGAATGCTGATTTTCAATTTCTAGAAGTAAAATGGATGTGTATGACTCACCTGAGAGATTTAGGTGAAGACCTTGCCACCTGCTTGCATGTCTGAGTGAAACTTACTTCATGATTGTTATTGAGAATGTTGTTTTTACCTGCCGTTTTGCTGGCATCTTAGCCTTGCTCCTAGAGGTCAGGTAATCACGTTTCTTGCAAAAACAGTAATATTGATTTTTAGCAGAATCACTGGGTAGCTAAAGTAAATTTCTTCTGTTCATCAGATTTGATTTTTCCATAGGGAATTTCAAGGATAAGAATAGGTAGCTTTCACAGGCATGGATAGACCTGTGTGTTGTATCTAATAAAAGATATATGACAATGTAGAGCTTCAGGTCTGTCCACACAGGCTGCTGCATAAATTCTTGTGCCTCTTGATTTACTTTGTCCATTCCAGTGAGGCACTGTATTTTTTCAACCTATATCTTCCTTAGAGAAACTATAACTTTGGCGGTGTTCTAGGCCATACACAAGTAAAAGAGGCTGCCTCGTTTTTTTTAGATGCTCTGTCAGAACCTGTACCTCTATTTTGCATGTTAATAATGCAAAGCATTGGGTTTTCCTTCTGTATTAAAGTTAATTACTGAGGTTGTAGACAACCTTGTAGCCTATATATTGGTAGAGCATAACATTTCAGTACTACTTTGCTGAACTCTTGTTAACCCAGATGCCTGGTAAAATGCCTCTGGTTTATATATTTGAGATTATTACTGTTCAAATTATCCATGTTTATAAACACAGATAATGTGCCAACATGCTCCAGGAGAATGTCTGTGCAGGCAGGTGCAGATAGATGCAAGCTCCCTCTGCCTGTGATCTGAACATACTATATGTGAGCCAGTCTGGAAACTACTAGCCTGCTATGTGGCACTATGCCCAAGCTAAAATGCTGTGTGTCTTAGGTAAATGAGGCTTTACAGCTTCTGAACTGAAGCTGACTTGCATTCAGGAGGCTTCAAAATCATAGACTGTGTGTTTGCATTCACCTGCCCATCTATATGGATGTATTCATCATTCCATATTGCAGTTGAAGGACTTCATTACAAACCCCATCCTTGTGTTCTTATACAGTTTTCACTAAACATTTTTAGATTTAAGACCTCCTAACTTCACTTACATTTGTTATAAAGATTAAAAAACAAAATGACCAATAGCATGAAATATTGGTTGCTGATTCAACTGTATGTGCTGGGGGTTGGATTCTGGTCTTTGGCTGTCTTGGTAGTGCATTACAGTAGAGCCATATGGCAGCAGATATTTCACGTGATTGTAAACCATCATTTTCTGGAAGTGTTTAGTATTTATTGGAATTGTTTGTTGTGACTATGCACTTTACCAATAGCTGTGTACTGAAGAAATTGTTGTGTCAACCACATGGCAGTCGAGTAAAAAAAAATTGTTAGGTTTCAATAAAATACTGTCTTACAAAAATATTATAATATCTTCAGATTGGCTTTCATAACCCCTCTGTACGTTCAGCTGAAAAAGAGGACATTTATAGTTTCCAAAATCTTGTGTCCTTGAGGGTTGCAGAATTTTCAAAGTGAATTGCCTGCTCTTCTCCCCCATGAGAGTTTTTCCCCCCGTCTGCTACTTTAAAATGGGACTGGTGTGTCAGAAGGCTTTGCATAGTGTCGCACAGATACACTGTCATGATTACAAGGACCATATGGCTATTTTGACTGTCAATACAAAAAAGATGGAATCCTATTATCAAATATTGAAATGGTACCTGATGTCAGTATTCCTCACTGTCTTTCTCACTGTCAGATTTTTGTTTTCAAAGTCAGTTTTTAAGTACTATAAACTTGGAAGAGGTGAAAATTCAGTACGCTTCCATTTAAATTCAAGCTTTTTTAGAAATTTTATTCTGTGTATGACTTTTGACAGCTGGACTAAAATTTGTGTTAGAGAATCAAATAACATTATATATCCCTAGAAACCATTTTGGTGGGAAGAATTTAGCATGAAATATGCCTATGAGAATTAATGCATGGAATTAACCTAAGCATAAATGAAAAACATTGAATTTCTGAGTTGTTTACTTATTTGCATCCTGAATGAGTTGGATTTGTGATGGTGATGTCAGTATACATCTTCAGATATTAATCAGGTATATCTTAAAACTGTTAATTATAACTAATTATAATTCGTTCGGAATAAACCAATTTATATTTTGCTATTTAGCAGAGGGTGCCTACTTTACAGCAATGATTACCATGAATGAAAGATTAGGACCATATCCTGCTTATTTTAATTTCAGACGGAGAAAATCTTTGTTTTATGTACCCTGAAAACAAAGAGAACAAACCTAAAAGCTGAGTCATTGTTATTCACGATTTTAATAAACACTGCTGTCAGATAAAAGTGGAAGAACTAACCTAACCTTATTTAATTTAGAAGAGTATTTTATGCAATAAAGCAATCTGCTGTTTCTTTGGCTTTAAAGTCACAGCATTCCTGTTGCCAACACTTTCTGTCAGAAATGTTCTGTTATCACCCCCAGCACTCCCAAAAGAACCTGCTTGGGGAGGCTGGGCACATTTCTAAAACACAAAAACAGAGACTTGTATATAAAAGATAGTGCAGAAAGAAAAAATGTTGAATTTGTGTTACATTTTTCTTTCCATTTAAGACAGATGCTAAGAAGAGGCTGTATTTAGATTTTCTATGGTATGTATATTCCCTACTTTCTGCAGTCTGAGAGAAATGATTTAATAGAGTAGTGGATCTGCTTTCTTTTATTTCAGTGCATTAAGAAGCTAAGATTTTAATGAAAGCTTTATTGAATTGACAAGTTATTTGAGCACAAAACATGAAAAATGTTGACAGTCTGGTATGAATTACTGTACAGCATCCTTTATGCATTATTTTGAGATCTATAGAAAGTAAAATACCTACATCTAACCCTACAGATACGTGACTCCTTAATGTATTTTTTTTCTTAATATCTGCTATTCAAAATGAGATCTTTTTATTTAAATTAAGACTGCTGAAGACTTATGGCATCCTCTTTTAAACATCCTTTAACCATGATTAGAGTAAAGAAGACAGAATAATAAATGACACTATTTAAGAGTATGAATAAAATGCAACTGTTTATCTAGAATTGATCCACATCTCCTAACTTTGAAAGTAAAATAAATGCATTGTTTTCCTTTGACTCCATCAGAAATATTGTCCTTTAAATATTTACATTAATACATTAGGAATTTTGAAATAAAAGTGAAATAGCTTTCTTGACATTGTTACTGGCAAGCAGAAGGATTGCAAGAATTCCAAACTTTTAGCTCACCTTGGATATATGAAGTTCATGAGCCATATTCTTACATTTATTAGCAGTTGGAACCTAAGGTTAATTTATGGCTCATTTAACCATGTTTATTTTGTAATGATTGATCTTATGTAGTTCTCAAAAAAGGCATAGGCCATAATATATTCCAAAACTTATCAAGTATTATGTTCTCTTTCTTAGCTGATAAGTCATAGTCTGTCATCGAATGCACTGCAGAAAGTGAATATTTCATTTATTTAAGAAAACAAGGGACAGATTATGATATTACCAACATGAGCATTTCAGAGCATAAGAAATAATAAGGTCTGTGCTTCCAAATGATGTTGTAGGACTTACTTTTCTCATGTGTCTTCACAAGCTACAGTGTGACCCTCCTGGCTTCTATGTAATTCTGTATGTCTCTGAGTGCTGTAATAGTAATAAATTCATAGGAAAACATCTGTGAAAATGTGTGGAAGATGTTCAGAGATTTTTCTACTGAGGCTTACAGGCTCCCAAATAAACAAGGCAACTTAAATTTTATATCACTTTGCTATTATGATTCAATCGTTCCAATTGGAAAAGTTCACAACAGATTTATCTAGAATATTATCGAATTCAGGTAAGTAAATTTCAAAAAAAGCAAATACTGAAGATTTTTTAGATCAAAGTAATTGAAATAATTATTATTAGATGTCATGTCAGAATAAACAGAAACCCACTGAGATAAATGTGTTAAGAAGTATTTAAATTATGAAAGAATGAATAAAGATAATTTATTTTTGCTGATAATTTATTTTATTATTTGATTGTACTTGACATTATTAATTCTACAAGGAGTTTTCAGAAATTATTTGACTACTTTCTTGTGGTTAAAAGGATGTTTCATGTAGCATTTTTATTCTGATTTATGGAGAATGTAACAATTGTTATTTTATTTTATCAGACAGGAAGCATTGCTTGCTGCAATTAGTGAAAAGGATGCAAACATTGCCTTGCTTGAACTGTCAGCTTCAAAGAAAAAGAAGACACAAGAGGAAGTAATGGCTCTTAAAAGAGAGAAGGACAGATTAGTACATCAGTTAAAGCAGCAGGTGGGCAGAAATTCATTTTCATACTTTTATGACAACTGAGAAGTGACATTATTTTCATGTGTACTGTTTTCTTCTGACACTGTATTGAAAGTTCTCAAACCAGGTCTGATATGTGACAGCAATTGTCATAAGTAGGAGATGTGAAATGTGAATGTTTCTGTGTTGCTCAAGATCTATCCACTCTGTTGACACATTCTAACCTTTTTGCTGTTTCGTTTTTTGCTTATCTGTTGTTGTGTTGTTTATGTTATGTGTTTATTTTTCAGAAGGCGCCAGGCTTTCTGCAAGGTTATCTGGAAATCATGATTATTCTTAAAATGCTCAAATGAGGTTTTTTGTTTGTTTGTTTGTTTGTTTAAACCATCAAGATATTATTGAGATACACTCAAAACTTTCAGAACTTTGTTCTGCCAGAGTATGGCAACAGCAGAAAAGGATTGCCAGAGAGACACTGTGTGTGTGATAACTTCAACTAGAACTGCAATCAAATACTTCAAATACCTCCATTATTTATAGTGATAAAGATCTTCACTAATGCTATTTAACTAGATTAAATTAATGCCAAAATAATCTCTTTTATCTCAGACACTGAAAAAAAAAAAAAAAAAAAAAAGAAAGGAAAGAGACACCAGGAATAGGAATGTAGTTTAACTGGGTCACCACTTTATTACACTTCAGAATTATCTGATAGTAGAGTTGTAGAGATCATTCATGCTTCCTTAATCCCTTTAGAGAGAAGCACTGTTAAGCCCCACAGGTTTCACATGTGCATCCAAGAGCAAGGCTTGTAAGTGCTACTTGTCCTTGTTATGACTGTTCTGTGGGAAAAAATGACAGATTTCATATTGCATGATATCTCCACTCTACTTCTCAGTTTCTTTGAGAGATGCCATTTCCTAATCTGTTTCTGAAGCACTTTTATCAAAGAGCTAGAACCTCAGTGAATGACCAACTGCAGCACTTCTTCCGTTCTAATTTTCTGGCCTTTTAGCAGTTCAAGCAGAGTGTAAATGATAAGGATTTTGATGTAATTTGTAACTCTTCTCACTGAAAAATGAAAAGAATAATCTTAAAAATGAAGTATGTTGCCTCTGTAGGAGAATGAGAATATGTGTTATTTACTTTAAATATGAAACTACAGGCATACACACATGAAAGACCAAAATATTATTGTGCTGATAAATTGAGCAGGCTTGTCATAGGTTGTGGCTGCATGAGTTGAAGAATGATTTGTCATTTCTAGGCTGAAAGAAATGCATTGATTGTGACTTCTTTTTACAGGTTTCATCAGAATACGTTTTGATAACCTCAGAAACTTTTTTGTATTGCAGTTGTCCACCTAAATTGCTGCTAGTGATACTGATCTCTGTGATGCAAACAACTTTGCATAAAATGTGCATATTTAATTGCAATGATTTAAGTACAATTTAGCAGCTGCAATCTTTCAGTAAAGCATCTATTGCTTAGGGTTTTAAATATATAGAAGTATAGTATGCATCCCCAGCAAAACAGAGTCGCTGGAATTGTTTTGATTCATATACCAATATGTGCTGTATTTGGAGAGCCACAGAACTTTTTGGTAGGTTTAAAAGACCTCTCAGTAATACGGTATTATACAAGATCACCACATGGGCTTGGCTGAGTGATTACACAGTGTTTATAATCACCCTGGCCAAGATTCCTTTGGAGAATATTGAGACAGCTATTTTTAGAGAAATGTGTATAGTGATGCAATCCCTCATGAAACAATTAGCTTAAAGCCCATTTTTAGAACATCTCAAGAGATTTTTGTAGGAGCATAATGCACTGCTGTGTTATTGATTCATTCTGAACTTGGATACTGTAAGGAAATTTCCCAGTTGCCTCTTTTCACTTTTGGGATATAGAGCCAAAAATGTAAGTGGAGTTTGCCAAAATACAAGGTCTTCTAACTCCTTGAAAGCATTTTATTTTTCTTCCCAAAACATGAAACTAGAAACCAGTCCAGCATTTGCAGGACTGCAGGTGTACAGAATACTCTGGCCAGAGGCAAAGTTGGTGTTTGGCAGAGTTCTCCAGTCTATTAGTTCATGACTATATTTCATCACATGAACATATTGCTAATGAAACAAAAACGGTGAGAAACAAACAAGGAATTTAAAAAATCTGTGTAACCACAGTTTCTCAACAAATTCCTTCTGTATGCAATGCATCGGAGTATTTCTGACTAATTAACTTAGAAATATTTCAAAGAAAGCTTTCAAGACCAAAGGAGGGAAATGGAATTGAAGCCAGCATGTTGTATTACGTATATTGTTCTGGTTAAGAACATTAGGAATAGAGCTAATGTGATATTGTGGTAGTGACATCAAGCACTTAGGAAATTGCAAGTTATATTTTCCCTTTTAGATAAATTGGGTCATATTCCTACATACCATCACTGTATTAGAATTTTTATTTTATCTATTTTTATTGTGTACCACTAGAAGCAATGTAGTGATTTCAATGTAGGCTAGATTTTTGTATAAGATACAAACTTAGAAAGGGGAGAGCTGGATTTGCCCAGGGAGGCTGTGGAGTTCCCTTCTCTCGACATATCCAAGAACTTGTGCCTGGATGTTTTCCTGTGCAACCTGCTGTAGAGAACCTGCTTTAGCAGGGCATTAGATTAGATGATCTCTGGATGTCCCTTCCAACCCCTATGACTCTGTGATTCTGTAGAATTGCAAAAATTACAATGAAATGAACTTTTCTGACATTTAGATATCAGTATTACAAACCATGTAATTGCAGTTTCAAAAGTTCAGCTTTGATACTAAAGTTTCTTTGATACTAAAGTTTGTTACTAAAGTTTCTAAAGTTCTGGTGCTTAAAAATTATGGGGAAGTGTCTTTACAATCGTTTCCTGTTTTAATACACAAATAAATGAAAAAAAGCCTGAAGTAAAAACAAAACAAGCAACAAGCCACCAAGAACTCTATCTTCTCATGCTGTTTGTCTGCTTTTAGTGGGACCTGGCCTGAGATGTCCTCAGGCAGCTGCTGTTGCAGAGCTTTAATTATGCTTTTTAACCCACTTCTTTGTGTCTGCGTTCTTACATACTTCTGTGTAATTACTAGGTTTAGTAGTAGAACTCAGACAAATACTTTTAGCATGACTTTAGCCTATACATTACTTCGTATGCTGTATTATTACAAGATATTTCCTGTGCTTCAAGCCATACTTTTAATTCACTGAACTTAAAAAGGCTTCAAATACATTAACTCTAAATGCAGGGACCACAACAGAGAAGGCAGAGGGACCATGTTCAAATCAGCACAACTTCAATCACAAGTGCAAGGAAAGTAGAAATTTACTCTTAGTACTCCAGATAAATGTCTGCTTGGCACTTGAAACTGCTGCCTCTTCTCATGCTGCCAAGCATCTGATATCCCAGCTGGTGTTTGTGAGAAGGCTATTATCCTTCAGCTCATGAAGAGAGAGGCTTACTATGAGCCCTGACTTCTTACAGCATAAGTCACTTAAATCCTGTAATCTTGCAAAGCATCAGGTCTAATGGCTGTTAATATCATTTAAATAGTACTGTAATTAATAATAAATTTGAAATATATGTGGAGCTTTTATGCTCGCAGTAAACACTAAATTATCAGATCCAGGCTTTGTCAAGATATATATTGAAAACTGCTTTACATCTATTATTTTTTCTTAATTGTAAACAGATAGTTCGCATCTTAGTTACTTCTAGGCAGATAAATAGATGGGATTTTTAGCTTTTTGTCTTTTCATGACTATTCATTTCTTTTATGCTACTCAGGCTTCATTTAGTCTAATACTTTATCTAGTATCCTTTATGTATCACATTACTTTACTTCACAGTGTGATACCATCAGAAAAATAATTAAAATTGTTAATCTTCCAACCTTTCCTGGCATCGCTTTTTGTGAAACCTAATTTTTTTTTAGGGTTGTTTTTTTTTATTTTTTTTTTTAACCTTTTCTCCAGTTTCCAGTATTTTTTTTTTCTTAATTTCAGATACAGTGTATTTTTAAATTTCTCTGATAACATTGCTGCACAAGGGTCAGAGCATCTAATTTGGCCAGCTTTTGTTGTTGTGTTTCATCTGGCAGGAAGGCTGGATTTCCTGAAAGCTTGGAAAATTTTTTTTGTACTGTGAAATTAGAGAGTGCAGACAAGGTCTGAAGAACAAGTGTTCTGGCTACACATACTTCACAGATGATGAGAACTGTAAGATTTTCACATTAAACATCACATGACTTAGATTTAATACATAACTAGATGTAGATAGAAGAAAGTTTAAAAAAACAAAAAGTGCTTTCCTACCATAAGAACGTTAGTGTGTTCCTAACTTCATATGCAACAGTCATGTCATGAATGAGGACAAAAAAATAGAAAAAAAATCTTAAGAACTGGCCACATTTTTCTTCAGTAAACCATAACACACACTTTTAACCTGCATGCATCCTGTCTTTAATGCTTTCCACAAGTCACACAATATAACAGGAAAATAAATACCATTTGAAATTTTAAGAGAGGAAAAAAAATTAAAAGGAGGAGAAGAAAATAGCAAAATACAAAGTAGAAAATACAAAAAAAAAAAAAAAAGAAAAGAAAAAAAAAAAGAAAAAAAAAGGACAAATATAATTAAGAATAAGGGTGTAAGGATAGGTTATATTACAGAGATGTTATAAAAGAAAATGCCTAATTAAAACTCTCCATAAAGCATAGCTCCACCCCATAGTGATGCATTCTAATACCAGTATGGTTATGATTATGGTAGTTTTCTAGTATCTGGAATTCTGAGTTACAACACTATAATGTTCTTCATTATCCTTTTGTTGCTGGTGTGTGCTTGCAAACATATTCTTTGTAACTTACATTTTTTCTGTTGGCATAAGCAAAAAAAGAAAACCAAAAACAATCTTGAATTTAATACTATCAGATATTTGTAACAATTGAAGACAATTGAAGAAGTATAACTTATTTTATGTTTAATTAACATTATGTTGCTAGCATTGTGTTGTTAGAAATGTTCTGAAATTAGTGTAATGTAGCAACAAGCCCTGGAATACTCATACAAATGGAAGTACCCTTCTTACATGCGGCTCTATATTGGCAAAATGTCCCTGAAAGCAATAGCCAATTAGCAGATCTTTTAATTTGTGGAACACATAAGTCCTCTATAAGAAACATAGTGGGCAGATTTGCAGTTTAACTTACTATAAAATCTCGTAAGCAGGAAATTGTTATTTTTGATCTTTGAAAAATGCTTGATGAGACTGAAGAGATGACTTAAGTGGAAACTTTCTGAAGAGTACAATAATAATAATTAAAAAAAAAAAGTTGACTTAATTGGGCTGTAGAAATACAGGCTTTAAATGGCATCAAATTTTAATTTTCATTGTAATTCCTGACGGTTTCATTGTTCTTCAGTGTAGACAGTGTAACTTGATTGTTTTCAGAAGTTCTAATGATGGTTACTTAGAAACTCAGCAGTTGTTTCTGGAAATCCCTCTGTTGCTTCTTTTCAACAATACTTCCTCTATTACACAACTGTATCAGTCCAAATTTGGAATATTTTTGATTATTTTAATGAAGAATGTGCAAAAATACTATTCTGTCATAAAAACTAGTTTTGTGTGGACAGCAATTACATAACTGACTAATTTAGCAAACATTTTGTTAACCCTCAGCTAATAGATTTCAGGCCTGAAGTACTGGATTCAGACTGAAAGAACAATTGCATTTGGTCATGCTTTCCTGTAATCCAAGTTAATTCCACTGAGTTTATATAAGTTCTGGATAAACTAGGTGAAATATATAGTCTTATATGTACTGTTTTTTTAGATCCTTACATTTCGGATTTCAAAGAATAAAAAAGAAAAATATATTGGTGTTTTCTGAAGTTGTATTAAGGGGAAAAAGCTCAAATTAAATTGTTTATCAGCAAAAATAGAATGAAACATCTAAAAATGTACATGTCAGAATGCTTTGTGGAAGTATAATTTTCAAATAGTGACATTACAGGAAACAGAGGTTTCAGAATGTTGAAGATGGCAAAGGCCACTGCAGAATCAATGCTTGAACTCAATTATCTTGTTTTTAAATTCATGTTTTAATAATTACATCGTAGGATCTTCCCAGGATAATTTGTAGACCTTATATATGTCCCCCTCTTGTATTACATAGGGAAAAAATTACTGTGTTGAAAGTGAATATTCGAGAAATGTTTCAAATTCCATTTAGTGAAGGGAGATTGAGTAGAAAATCCAAAGAAAAGTGAAAGCTATTGAATGGCATTACAACTATATCCCAGAGCAACAAATATTACTATTTTTCCTCATTTGAACCTCATTCATGAGAGTTTCATTGTTAACTTTATCCAGATGACACATCAAAGCATAGTTGCCTATTGCCACCTTGCTAAAATATTTTTTTAAAAGATGGTTTTAATATTATATTTTTACAGTTACAGATTGTTGTTAAGCTATTGAGTCTGTTGCCAGTCAATCAAAGTCTTTCATTTTACTTCTGTAGATCCTTACTTAAACTCTACAGAATTTTAGAAGGACAAGAAATATCTGCCAGTTTTTGTACAGAGCTTGATCATAAATTTCTTGGTAAGAGGGTTAGAAATTCAGTTACACATACCATTCATGACCTTGACAGCTTAGCAAATAGTGATACTGAATGATCAAAGACAACTGTTTTGAGCACCACAGGTTAATATACCTGTGCACCTACATTTAAGCTACTCCTAATTCCTCTATCATTCCTTTTTTTTTTTTTTTTTTTTTTTCAAAAATATATGCAGCATTTATTGAACATAGAAATAAATTTAAAGCAAGCAAACAAACAAACAAAACCAACAACCCACACAAAACAAAACAAATTAAAAAAAAAACAAAACCCTGAAGACATTATTCAGGCTAAATCTAATAAGGGTATACATTGCCTGTAGGAGATGCAGTTTATATTGTTGCATTTTACAAGTTTACTTTTATTTTCATTCCTTATATAAATCCTAATTAAAACTGGTTCCTTCTTGGGTGTGGGCCTGATGTTCACCTGGCATTTTCAAAAAAAAAGCTAATGATAATTTTGCTGTTAGAGATGTGCCTTTTCAGCATGTGATAAATGGTCAAAACAGGAAATTAAAAGTTGTAGCTTATCTATTTTAGTTTATCATTAACTTCAGGTAATGTTCCAAAACCAAACTGACACATGCTGAAAATGGCAGGGGAAAAAATAATTATGTTCCTTGCCTTTTAATTATTTTTGTATATGTGTTTTTATTATTATTTTTTAGATGTGTTCCATACAGGAAATGCATTCTAAACTGCTAGAGTTCACAGATCAAACCTGGCATACTAATTTATGTTAAATTAGTTCAGATTCGCATCAAAGACAGAATTTAGGATTTTATTGTCAACATCTGTGTTAGAATGCAATGCACATCCTTCAGCAGTGTAAAATGAAATGAAATAAGGGAGAGGTTTGGAAACCTCAGTCTCAAGAAAATGCTTGAAACTGCTGAGAGCCAGTCTATCTGAAATCAAATGGTCACCTGTTCAGTATTTCTCTGCAAGTTTGTGTATCACAGTGCTTCTAATTTCAGAAAATCCAACCTATGCTACTACTCATCATTCTTTCAACCTTGAGTGAAACTGGTTTTAATATCTAGGAAAGAACTAAAATTGTGAAATCGCCTAAGCAGTTGTGGGTCTGAAGTCTTTGCTATATTTCACTGGTAAAGAAATAATTCATACGTACATAAATTAGTATATAAAAATGTGTGTGTATACATAAGCACACATAAAAACATAATATTTAGAAACCTAAAGCAATATGTTAATATGCTGGACAATAGAACAAACTAAATGTATATCTCTGAATTGTGATTACAGTGTGATCACTGAGATTGTTGAGGAAGACATTCAATTAAAAACAAACAAAAAAAAAGCCCTTGAATTCCAAGAGGTCATTTCTATTCATGCTGCTGACTTAAACTTAATTCTTTGTTTGTATTGAAAGCAGCCCATATCTCCAATACAGATTGCAAAACAAATTTGCTGTCTTTTGGAGGAAAAATTGTAATGAGCACAAGAGAAGATGTGGTGTGCAGTGAAGTTCTGAGAAGAATGAGCTCCACTGTAGGAAATTGATAGGCATGAACTTATGTTGATTTGGCCATTTGTGATACACTCAGAGCAATTAGATTAGAAAATATTTGCTATGGAAAGAAGGGTCAATGATTATTAAAAATGAAAACAAATAATGAAACTATTGGAAGATAGCCAAAATTTTGCAAATAAATATTCTCCAATATTCTGTTTGATAAAGTAATTGACAAAGGGGTTTCAGGAAATTTTAGTCATGCTCTGTATCAAAGGATTTGTAAATAAGAATGTAAGAAAGAATGATTTCTTAATTCACAGAATACGACATAATTTGCAGTGATACATATGGAAAGTACACAACACGTTGTGGTATAATTCGTGTAGAATAACAAATGGTGCAGATTAGATTTGACACAGCTTGAATGTGTGTACAGTTTTATGAATTGCAAATTCCAAGTCTGAGTTTCCAAACAACCCTGAAAAGTCATATTAAGGAATCTGTTTCAAAAGTAATGTAAGAAAAAATCTGCTTTATCTTTGAACTTGAAATTTTCAAGTATGCTGAAGATGATGCAGGAAATCACAGCATTATCAAGTAAGCAGGTGGTACATTTCCCCATCAGTCAGCACTGCAGTGATGATCTAATATGTTGATATAGGACTGTGATCAGGAGCAGTTACTGTCGGTCTGATGAGCCAATGTCCTAAAACACATAGTGAATAAAACCCCCTTTCTATGTGCTGGTGTGTGTGCTTATATGTATGCGTAGGGGTGTGAAGCCCTGCGGTCCTGAATGAGTTCCAGTGTAGTTAATTAATTTCTTCCTCAAATAAAAATATACCTGACATTTCATTGCCTACTAACCATTAAAAGAATTAGCAAGGGAAGCAGATGGAAGTAATGGCACAGAGTTTTACTTAGAAGGACATGAAAGGGATTTTATTGTTACTCTTAATTTTCTGGATGCCTTCAGTTTTGTTCCTTCCCAGAAATCCTCATCATCATCCCTAGAAATCCCAGTTGGAAAAGCTTGAATTCATATCATATTTTTTGCTGTTTAAGTAATAGGTAGCATATCTGGAAAACACAGTTTACTTTTGAAGTACTCTTTGTCTGCAGCCAAAGTAAAAAGAAACAATCTGAAAGTCATACCAGTTACCATTGTGAAGTACTAACAAATAGAAAGAAAAAGCTATGAAGAAAAAATATAGATTTAGCATCATTTTAAGAAACAATTAACAATAAAAAGTCATGTAAATGTATGCACAGTTTGATGAATGTATGAGTTGAAAGCAAAATCAACTTTTCATTTTTCATTTTTCCATTTCGTATTTGGTAAGCATTTTGCCTTCAGAGCAGAACAACTAAAGGAAGCCTACTGCAGCATTAACACTTTCTTTGTGGATGCTTTACTGCAATCTGGCATCCAAAAGGAGGAAACATTAGAAGTGGTTTATTTATATTTCAGCACCAAATTAGAAAGATGACATCATTCATTTACAGTTCTTATCCCATGACACATCTAATCCCCAACACCTCATTACAAGGGACACTTTTAGGATTGCATATATCATCTTGTTTAACTTTTGCATTCTTTTATGGGATACATTTGAAAGGTAGGAAATTTAGGGCTGTTCATTGATAAGAAAGTAAACTGATAAAATCTCAGGAGCTTCCCCAAAGAGGCAGAATATTACAGTGTTTACAATAAGTGGGTTATTATTTATTAATTCTCTGTCTTTTCCACTATTGTTCAAAAGGACTTCCTCTTTAAATATTAAGTCAAACAAGTTAATGGTGTTTTAGGTTGAGTTGGCCTTGTGGCAAAATCAGCAAATTCACGACTAAAATTCTACAGGTCAATGCTTTTGTCTTCTTAATTAGGATGAAAAAAAAGGAATTATCCCAGCTGTGCAGAAAATAGTGTTTAAAAGTGTGAAATGATACCCCACAGAGTGTGCAATTCCTGTTCAAAGGAATCTACCTCTTGACTTATGGATGAAATCTATATTGTAAGAGGCAGGGAAGATGCCCGCAGCAAAGGAGCTGCAGTGATGGTTAGAAAGCAACGAACACTGGTTCAAACATACCCATATCCAAACTGTCAGTGTTCCTCTGGCTTGTTACTGTGTCTGCAATAACATGAACTGACTGCTACTGCCCTCCCGAAATCTGTTTATTACTGTTCCCCAATGGTTATCATGTGCATGTAATGAGAAGCACTACAATATTTCAAAACAAAATTAGTTGCAAAGAAGACATTTTAGGATTTTGTGTGATCCCAGTGGTTCATGGTTTTCCTCTCATTACATTTTTTTTGTAGTGCAAATATGTTGTAGTAAGAATATTTGGTTTTCTCTTCTCGCTTTTTTATTTTTCTCTTTTGTTTTTTTGTTTTGTTTGTTTGTTTTTCAAAATCTCTTTTCTACTTCAGCAAAACTAATTAAATTCAAGGAACTTAATTGAAATCTCAGTTTTTACATTTTCTATTAAAGTATATTTACCAGTGAAGTTTTCCTAGCAGAAATTTTGGTATAAGATTGTTCTCGTAGGAGAATGTATTTACCTGAATTCTTGAAGACTAGTTACAACATATTAGATATAAGCTGCTAGTTATCTCATGGACATTACCAGTTGGAATCCAATTGGGCCTGTTAGCCTAGGAATATACACAAATTAATGCGTGGTGTTTAAAATCACCTGTTCAATTTGGGAATGATCAGTTTGAGCAAAATCTTGGGGTAATGTGCTTTTCAGTGTCCCTCTGTATGTGTCCTGCCACCTTGGGGCACAAGTGGAACTGTGAATTTTTGCAATTGACTTCATACTCCTAAATTTAATGTCAATAGAAAAGTGTCTATTTCCAGTGTATTGTTTGTGCACGACTCACTCAAGTGATTTCCATGTAGAGAATTATTGAAACATAGTAATAAACTGGAAAATAGGCAACTCTTCTAAAATAGTAAATTTAGAAAACTTCAGTGTCTTCATTGACACCTGTCGAACATAACATCCTGAATCATGTCCTTTTCTGATTTCTTTGTGTTATTCTGTGTAAGTGAAAACTGAGACAGTTATATTCACATGCTTTGTTATCTTTCTCTATTTGTTTCCTTTTGTTTCTGAGCCAGCAATCCTGACTTCTATTGTTAGATCCTTGCAGCTACCACCAAAAAAAAGAGAGAACTAAGAGCTAGGATCTTGCCAAACACTGCTAATTAGTAAGTTCCAGCATGTATTAAATTTTTTCATTGTCCCTCTTAAACAGACACAAAATAGAATGAAACTAATGGCAGATAACTATGATGATGACCATCACCACTACCACCACCATCACCACCATCACCATCACCGATCTCCTGGGAGGCCACAACACTCCAACCACAGACCCTCTCCAGATCAGGTCAGTCCCTTCTTTTCTATGCTTCACTTCTGTAATTTTACAGTTTTGATATCTCAAGGTGAAACAAATATTCCACAAATAAAACAAGCAATATTAGTGATGTGTTCTTTGAGCAGAAACTAGTAGGTGTGGCATTTGTTTCCAACTCAAAAGAATCTCAGTGTTATGTCTGGGATCTTATATTTCTCTATCCTTTTAAAAACATTTCACAGATACTTTTTCAGCATTTCAGAATTCAACTTTTTAATTACAAAGGCCTACTTAAATTGATTTCAAAAATATGCAATTTTTGGAGTTTTTGGGAGCTTATTTAAAGTAAATGGAGAAATAATTAGTACTTTAAAACTTATACAGTATTTCCATTTGGTATCTTGTAAACCACTAGTTCTAAGCCGTTCATGAAAATATTTTTTCATTATTTAAACAATAAAGCTATAAAATAACAGGTATAGATTAAAGGGAAGAGACACATTTTTCACTAGGCACAATAAACAGAATTCCAGAATGTTGTATTGAAAAACTGCTCACGAATCACTCTTTTACTATTAGTCTTCAAATCCTCTGTTTCAAGACTGTCCTAATAAGATGGTCTCAAAAGATTTATTAATTGAACATGCTAGCTTTGAAATTTTTACATATAGAAAAAATAATATTCCTAAGTCCAACACTGGCTTGATTTTGTGAATTTCAATATTTATTTATAAATAAGCACAAATTTTGTAAATCAAAACATTTATTTTGGAAATACATAACTCATTTGATTTTGTTGATATTTTGTAATGTTAATAATTTGAATGTTAAGGGAAAAGTAAAACACAATTATTAAAATAAATTCATTATCATAGTTTTAAAATGATAATATTTATACAATATTTGTTTGGAATTAAGAGGTAACAATGTTTAGTGGTTGATTAGGATTACTGCACTGTCCTTTATAATAGTTCAGTGTTGTTCTTCAGATAATGCTGCAGTTCCTTTGATAGGAAGAAATTTGCTAAGTGTCTAATGTGCAGGCTCAGTACTTTTTGTTTGAGACATCTGAGTGAAGGAGCTGCTTTGGCCAAAAATTTTGTTGTTTTGATATTTTTGAAACAGTAAATAGCAGAGCTCTTCTTTCTGGAAAGCTTTAAGACCAGATCCACCAAAAATAACGCATCTGCTTAACTTTCGTATTTATATATGGAAAACAACACTTTAGTATTATTACAGTTATTACCTATGGTAGAATAGTTAATAGATTTAATAACATGTTGTCATTATAAAGTATTGAAAGTAGTGAAATTTCTTCGTTATTTATTTATCCCAGTGCATTATTTATATTTGCTTTGCTCTGTAGGCTTTCCTAATCATCACCTGATTGGTGATTTCTGTCTTAAGTCTGAAATAAATAATTTGAAATTCAGTAAAAAAAAATTCATTTAGAAGGGAGACTTCACCTGTACTGAGGCCATATAATGGAAAAAAAAAAAGGAATCTGTATTTCAAACAGTATGAAGCAATGATGGAATACCACTGTAGTGAAGTTACATCTAATTCTGGGTAATGCTGGAGGAGAAGCAGGAAGTAATTATTCTGCTCTCTCGAGCACTGGTGAGACTTCATCTGAAAAGCTGTATACAGTTTTGAACACCATGCTTTAAGAAAGATAGACAAATTGGAAACGGACAAAAGGAGAGCAGTAAGAATGATAGGAGTTTTAGAAAACATGACCTATGAGGAAAGCTTAAAGAACTGGATTTGTTTAGTCTAGAAAGTACTAAGAGCAAGTCATAAGTCTTCTAATATATAAAATGTTGTTGTAAAGAGGACGATGATCAATTGTGTTCCAGTGCCCATTGGAGAAAGAGTAGGAGTGGCAAAGTATACCAGGAGTAGCTAGGTTATTTATTAAAAACAAACAAACATAAATAAATAAAAAATAAATAAAAAAAGAAAGAAAAGAACTGCAAACAAACCAAACCAGATTTTTTTTTAGGTGTAAGTGTAGCAAATCTGTAAGTCAAAAGAAACATGATCGTTCTTTACTACAGATGTAGCAGAAAGTCCTTTCTTGCAGATTTTTAAGAACAGGTTACACAAGTATCTGTTGCACATGATAGTTGATTTATTTCATCTTATATTTGTACACTGGTTGGATGAGGTTTTCTGCTGAGGTACTGCCATCCCTAAATTTCCAGACTCTTTGAGCAGTGGATTAACCTAGCTAATGTTTAATTGTAAAGTAAATAAACAGCAGTTCCACAGCAAAGTCCTTTCTGAAATAAACTTTTGGGAAGCAGCAAAGTCAATACGTATGATTGAATTCAAGTCATTTCTTTAGCTTACATTTTTAAATCGTGGATTTTAATTTTTTCTGGGATTGTATTATTTAGCCTTCCAAACAGCACCTTTTTTTGTCCATCACTTTGATTGCCATGTGCCCTGCAAACTTCTGTTTTCCATTCAATAGTGTACTATGCACTATAATAAGAAAACATTTTTTATTTTATAAATAAACAAACAAAAAAAAGGAAGTGGTGAATATTGTAACACAGAGGCCATTTTTGTGGATGTTGGGAAGGATTTTGAAAGTTTCTTCAGGAATCTCAGAGAGTAAGAGATAATTTTGAAACAATTTTCATATTTATGGATTATATTGGAATTTCTAATTTGTGTTGCTACATTTAAGTAAGAAAATACTCGCATGTATATATGCATGTAAAAATATTTGCATATTCATTTTAGTACTTGTTAAAATTAGTAAGATATTTCACTCTTAGAGGTGTAAAGCACTGTGAATCTATACCTGTTTTAAAGATCTTGATGTACTACTTGTTTCTTGGAAGAAAAATACACAGGCATCCTACTTTTAATGTGGTGCTATTTGGTTCAGGTATTGATATTTTCCTTCAGTGGTCATGTTTTCATTATAATTTTTACTCAGTAACAATTGCTATGAAGGGAAAAATGTAAGTTGGAAAGCTTTTGCACCCATATTCACTTATTATTAATTTACCTGCAAGTTTTACATTTCATGCTATCTCAGAAACGTTTCTTACTGGCATGTATGACAGACCTCTAAGTCCAGAATGGTCTCCATATGAAAAAGTTGCATTTTTTTGCTATCACTTGTTCAGATTCATGAGAACTTTCCGATGTGGCCCTAGGTTCAAGTTATTGCTTGTGGACTACATAGTATAAAATATGCTTGATTATTTTAATCACAGCTGGCACCTCTACTTAAAAAAAAAACATTTGTGTGGCAAGGATGTAGTTCAGTTATATACATCCACCAGATCAGGTGCCAAGTTCCCCATCTAGCCTGAATGTGAATACCTCCAGGGATGAGACATCAGCAACTTCTCTCGGGAAACTTGTTCCAGTGCCTCACAAACTTCTGAAGATTTCTTTCTAACATCTAACATAAATGTCACCTCTTTTTGTTTTAACTCTTCTGCTGTCACTATTGGGCCACACACACACAAAAAAAGTCAATCTCCATCTTATTTATAAACTCCCTTTAAGTACTGAAATGCAGCAATGAGGTCTCCCCAGAGCTTTCTCTTCTCCAGGCTGAACAAGCCAAGCACCCTCTGTCTGTCTTCATAGAAGAGATTTTTCTGCCCACTGATCATCTTCACGGCTGCAAATAGGACCTGCTCCAACAGTTCCACATCTTTCTTGTGCTGGGAGCCCCAGACCTGGATGCAGTATTCCAGATGGGGCCTTGTAAGAGCAGAGTGGAAGGGGACAATCTCTTCCCTCGCCCTGCTGGCCACCTCTCTTTTGATGCAGTTCAGGAAGCTGTTGGCTTTCTAGACTGCACGCACACACTACTGCCTCATGTCCAGCTTTTCATCCACCAGAATTCTCAAGTCCTTCTTTTCTGGATTGCTCTCAGTGAGTTCTCCCATCTTTACCTATATCTATCTAGTATTGCCTGACTGAGATGATACACTTTGCACTCAGCCTTGCTGAATCTCAGTATGTTCACGTGGGCTCACTTTTTGAGCTTGTCCAGGTCACTTTGGATGGTGTGCCTTCTATCATATCAACTGCACCACTGTAACACCAGTCCAGTGTTGTCTGCAAATCTACTCAGGTTGCACTTGATTGATCATTGGTCATTGATAAAGATATTAAAGACAACTTGTCCCAAATTGGACCCCTGGGGGACATGACTTGTGACTGGCCTCCCTGTGGACATAGACCCATTGACCACAACCCTCTGGCTGTGACTGTTTAACCAGTTACCCAAGCACTGAATACTCAACCCTTCAAATCCATCTCTCTCCAATTTAGAGATTAAGATGTAATATGGGACTATGTCAAAGGCCTTGCAGAAATCTAGATAGATGTCATCACTTGCTCTTCCTTTGTCCATTGATGCTGTCACTCCTTTGTAGAAGGCCTTCTAGGCACAGAGATAGGTCTCACTGGTCTTACATTCTCCTTGTCTTTCTTTCTATCCTCCTTAAAAAATGGGAGAATTTGATACAGCACCTACACAGTGGAAGACTAAAGATATGAGATTCAAAAAATTTTCATAATTGGAGACTTTATTGCCAATCCTGATGACAATAAGAGCTGTCAAATCTTCTTACTGCTCATAGATCTGGAGATTTTGAGATGCGTAAAATGAAAAATGTTTCTCATTTCATAATGTTTCTTGAATTCCCAAACTGTAGTTGAATCAAAATTGTATGTTTTGTTCCATGGTCACCAAGGCTACAAGTACATTTTAATTTTGTTTTATGATGAGAGATGATATTCTCATAAAAAAGACATGGATTTGGAGAAAAGATGAATATAATAGGGTGTACCATAAGGAGTTGGCTCCTTTCCAGAAAGTTGGTGCTGCTCTCAAAAGGTATAACTGGGGATGGAATATCATATGGTTGTGCAAGCATATAGCATGTTCTTTTACATCTTTTATCCTATCTGGCTACATAGAGATTATGGTCATATCTAAAACATTTTTGATGGCCCTTCTACAAGGCAGTAGTGTTTTAGAATTAGGTTATCTCCAATTCATCATCATGATTTTCATTACTCTGAAATCTCGCAAAGAAGTACAAAACGAAAAGTCCTTCTCTTTAGGATAGTGATGAGTCAGAGTGTATCCATGAAGTTTCCATTAATGCCTTTCTCCAGAAAGAAAGTCAACTTACTTCTATAGAACCATCTAGCTGACATCTTAGTATTGAATTCAGTTAGGTTTTTAAATATGATGGTAGTTTCATTAATTTGAGAAAAGAAATTTAATGCAGTAATGCATGAAAATTAACAGTGTAATGATGTAAAATAGTAGTATGCCACCAAAAGTAACTTCTTGAAGAAGACTATAGGTTCTTGAAAAGTTATAGATTTATGAAGTGGTGACTGATTTTGACAACAAGATATCAGCTGGAACTACTAAATATTCTTGGAGCTGCTGGAAGAAAATGTGGAAAACACCAAACAGTTCAGATGGCATTTTGTTAGAGCGGTATCACTTTGAAATCAGAGCCATAATATAGTCAAACAATTATTATTTTGGTGTCTGGATCCTGATCTGCAAATTACCATGTAGATCCATGTATAATTTTAAAGGAAAAGTAGTACATGCTACTTTGTGTATTTTGGCAGTTCTGGCCATTAGCATAATGCCTTATATTCTGTGGCAATACTGGAAAGCTGCCAACCTGAAACTCCTGAATAGGCCTCAAGAATGTTGAAACTGGGATTTGTCTTTAAAAAACAAACAACACAATTTTAGAAGGAGAATAAACAGAAAACAAAACAGATTATTTCAGCTCACTCAAATAACCATGGCTATTTGAAAACTGAAATTTTCAGATTTCATTAGCCTGAATAGGACACTCAATCTCAGCAGAACTGTAATGTCTGGAAACCTGAAGTACCAAGTCTGGGGAGTTTTCTGCTACATTAAAAATTTGTCTTTCAGTTGTTGAGGAAAGTAGGAAAAAAATATATATATTTATATACTTTATAGATATTTTATTGCATTAAACATCACGTGATATGGGTGTTTAATTCACTAAATTGGAATTATTGGCTCCATCTCTGACCCCAGATTTTGTTTAACATTCTGTATGTTTCTTTATCCTGTATGCTTACATGTTGTATTTGGGCAGGTGTGAGCTTGTTCTTGTCTGTTCACTAAATGTATGTGAACTTGTTCTGCTGGTACCTCAGGCTGCAAGGAAGCACGCAATTGCATTAACACAGTGCTGAGCCTGCACTAAGCTCATTAGAGTCACATGGATTTATTTAATTTAGGAATTCGGGCAGGGCAAGGTTTTCTTGTTGGTACATACAGAATAAACAATCCTAGGCATATCCACTGTAAATAACTGGCATTGTGCTGAATTAATTACTGCTTTGAGATCTAAGGAGTGCAATGCAAATTAGTCACATAAATACTTTCATATTTTAAAGTATTTCCTCTAATTTTTCATCTTGGCTATGCATATTGTCCCTCTGGAACACAGAACTTGTGATCATGTCATGGGTTGTTCAGACTTGTTGAATTAAATACAATAAAATGCTATTTATATAATGGTCACCATTAAATACTCAATTTTCCTATTAAATTGTATGCAGTTATAACAGTTATATTGCTTATTATAAACATGCTACTAAATGGCAAATGCTTCTCTTCTAATGAGGATGTAATTTCTGCCTAGCATTTTCCAGAAGCCAGTAAATCTTATCATATGCTTATTTCAGTAGATGCAGACAATTTTTCCTGCCTCTGATGTCTATCTAACTATTTCTATCTAGTCCAACCTAAAAGGAAAACTAGAGTGGTCTTCCACAGAAACTTCCAGCCCAGATTTTGAGGATAAGGAGAATGCTTGCATACCTGCATTTCTTTATAGATCACACAGTAGCTGTGATGGAACAAAACAACAAGGCTTGAAATGTGAGAATCCGCTCTGAGCTGGAATTTCTCTTGTAAGGTTTCTCTAGTTCTAGATTTTGGTATACTACCATCTTGCAGTTATAAACGTGCTTAAATTTTCTCATTTTATTTAATTAAAAATCAATATCAATATGTAATAATTATTAGTGTTTTTGTTATTCCTACCTCTTAATTTTAATTATACTGTAACCAGATGACTTTTCATATACCTTTTAATTATATTTAATTTGTAATTTGACTACAGGGCCTGATAAACCGAAGCTGTATTGAAAGTAACAAGTAGAGCATAGGTTTTGCTGTCTATGATACCTCAAGGAGATGGATTTTGTATATTGAAAAGTTATACCTCTCCTTTGCTTACACAAATGAATTTATTTTATGTTTTGAGGTTTAATGAATGTGATATAAATGTATACATACTGCTCGGTGTGTATATTTATATATATCTATATTTATATGTTAACTTTGCAGTCTTTTCCACATATGGAAGAATTTTTTGAGATCATGTTTAGCTGTAGAAACCTCTCCCCCTCACTTCCCCTCGATGTGTGTGTTAGAATATACAACACTTATATAGAGGTTTACATTTATCTTATATTCCTTACTAGAAAAATTAGCTGCCACCATCATAGTCTAAAATAGGTCTTTAGACCAGCTGAGAGAGCCAAAAATGCATTTCTGGGAGACAGTAACTTGATAACAGAAGTTGCATATCTGGCACTGGTTACTTAAGTGAGATAACATGTCACAGGCTTTCACTACAAAGGGGACCATAAATTTTTGCATTGCAAATCTGATTTCACGGGCCACTTCTTGTAAGAAGCATTGGGTTTCTGCTTCATCTAGTGATAAAGCTTTAAAATGCATGAGTATCTGGTAAAACATCTTATTCATGTTAATGCTAGTCTGGGTGTTGTAAAGAAACAACCTTTTGCCTACCCTCATTGCCAGTATTTGTGTTTGATTATACCCTAATTATATACAAATAAAATAAATGGTGACATGAGTTTTATGGCAAATTTCATAACTGGAAGATGTACAGTTTATTGAGATCTTATATGATTTGAAAATAAACCTGTAACATAAATCCATATTACTGAAGCAATTTTAAAGATTCAGTTATCTATTTGAATATAGAAATGAAACATGAAATAAAGAGCTTCTGAAACTACACATTCTCTTACGTGAATCCACTGTTAGCCTTTCTTCTTTCCAGTTTCAGGCTTAGTGCATCAAATCATTCATGCACAAAACTCTTCTGTAGTCAATTGTTGCATGTATGGGGAGTCCATGAGAGGAGTCTTTAGTGATGTTTGCTCCTGTATATTCCCTACAAATTGAGTGTCACATGAAAGTCTCTCTAAGCTCTAAAGGATTCTGATTTTAGAATAAGTTCTTGAATGGAATGAAATATCATTACTTAGCAGGTAGATTTCTATGTTTCAAATGAAAATTAATATTTGCAAATGTAATTGTTTGCTGTAAGTAACACAGTTTCACATCCAGAGCCAGTAGTTACATGTTTAATGACCCATTAACAGTCACAGATAATAAAGAGAAAAGGGTAAATCAGTCATCAGAAAGTTAGTTCAAGAGATGAGCGGGTTATCAAGGGATTTATTTAACCCAAGTTAAGACATTAATTCGTAGCATGCCGGCACATGAAAGGATAACGTGATGAGCCTTGTCAGAAGGGTCTTCTATGTGCGGGAAGAGAGCCAGCAAAGCTTAGCTCATCAGATTTTTAATGTTGTCTGTGTTGCAAAAGGTTCTGTCTAAAAGAAGATCAGGATTTATGATTTTTTTTTTTAATTTATTTACAGAATTGGTTTCACAAAATATTTGCATGCTGTAAATGTGAGGGGATGTGTGCAATACTTCAGTTTCACAGAAGTATTTTCTGTTTTTTTTTTGAATCAAATCCACTGTCTTATTCAGGTAACCAAATTTTAAACAACAGCAGGCCTCACAGTAATACAGTTTTCCAGTCTTTGAATGCATCTATGTTAGAGTTTTAGTTATGATCAAGACTTCATACTTGAAGGAAATCTCCTGATCTCCACTTACTGCACTGTGGTTTGTATCCAGAAATTGTGTTGGAGTGGACGCACTGAATTCCTTTATGATGAAGTATAGCTGAAAGATGCATTCCAGGATGTCACCCAGTACAACTCAGTGCTAATGGGAATTCATTTTTGGAGATGGAGCCAAATTAAGCCAGATTACCTCCACAAGATATGTGTATTATACAGATACCATTTTTCAGTAGCAGTTATACTGCTCTGTAAATCTGTTGCTACTTCAACACAGAGATTATAATTAATTTGCATTCACGGGTAATAAAGAGTATGCTATATGCAGAGTAGATATAAATAGGCATATAATTTCTGGCATCTGATATATTTAAATTTGTTAGACATAGTTGAACATGTAGATGATAATTAAAATCATCCTTTGTTTCTAACCCGATGAATAATGTAGGACATTTTATCTGAAGGCCACTGTCTCAAATTTTCTGTTCAATCTAATGAACCTTAAAGAACTGAAGGCTGAGAAATATGCTTTCAAAACTTATGTTAAGATATACTTTAATATTAAAGCAGAATATCAAAACAGAAGAAATCTTTAAACAAGCTTTTGACATCTTTGTGTAGTGTTTTCTAAGCACTGTTCATCTTGCTATACTGAAGGCAGTTGAATTTTTAACATTAGGTTTTGTGGTAATTGGAGAACAGTAAGCCTTATTTAGTGACAACAGATATTTCCTTTTAAGATACTGAGAAACTATGAAAGGAGGAGAGACTAGCATAATGATGATCAGTGAATTAATAATCTATGAATAGTCAGTTTGCAAAGGCTTTCATACCACTGTACTCCACATAAATATATGAGACTTGGGTGTCAGTTCTAAAAATACAAGGCAATTGATAACTTAATTATTTTGAATTCATTACAGTTTTGTAATAGTTAATCATGTATACTAGTTTATCAATTCAAAGAGTATTTCTTGATTTTTTTCACCTTCTTGCACGTTTCTAAATCAGATGTTGCTTTGCAGTTTCTGTCACTGGGTTGCTATTCTTGACCCTATAAACCAATGAAAGATCCAAGTTTAAAAAGCAGTTAATGTACACAAACATTAATCAAAAAATGCTTGATTATAGTTTATTGTTTGAAAGAGCCATAGATTAATGATTCTGTAGGATACACACTGATATGAAAGACTAAGCATTCTCCTGGAAGCCTCTGATCCAATATTAATAAATGATAAGGCATAAACGCAGCTTTTATTTTGCTTCATTTTATGCAAGGAGTGAAAAAATAGTAATGAACATCATTTGTCTCAGAACATCAGTGGAGACCAAACTTCAGCTTCTTTTTAGAGCAGTTTGCTTATAAAAACAATACTACTTATGTGCCTTTTTTCCAGAACATTTGGGTAGTTGTGCAGAAAAATCTCTACAGTGTTAGCTCTAAAATAATTTACACCATTAAATATTCCCAAAATGTCACAGGCAGAATAATGACAAGAATAGTTGAGAGTCTTATGTCTTTTATCCCATTCACTGCGAGGAGATAGTCCAGGCTTGAAAACAACTTGACTGCCTAACAGGAAATCAATGAGTTTGTTAAATAGCCCATGCAGATCTTATATTTGTACATTCTGTTTTCTATTACATTAAAAATTGACAGCACATACTATAAAATTATCTCCCTTTTTTTAAATGAAAATGAAAGCTGACATTCTCTCACAGCTACAGGAATTTTATTTTTTTACTGAACTCTGTAATCAAGCATCCAGTATTTTTAGGTTAGCATTACCTGGCACAAATACGTGACATAATTATCTGAACAATAATAGAGCATGTAATAGGCTTTCTTAATTGAAATAATAAGTTGCTGACTTCTACTTAGGTTAGTGGAAGTCTTAAATGCTATTTTTTTTCTGTAAGTAATTAGTGCATGAAATCAAAAATGAGTTATGAACAGATTTGAATGGTAGGCATTAAGTCAGAGCATTCTATAAGTAAAAAAAAATTAAGATATGACAGTATGTTGAAGCTACTTTTGGGCTGCCATTAATGTTCAGAATTTAAAATCCAGTCAGCATCTTGTTCTGGGATTTTTTTATTTTTATTTATTCTTTTTTTCAGTTGTCCATCTAACCAGCTCAGTGTAGATAATAATTCTTTTTTATGAATTTACGAATCAGTAAAATGTATAGAATGAAGAATCAATAAAATGAATCAATAGAATCAATAAAATGTATAGAATAAGATCAGGGCACAGAAATTCTCATTAAAACAGATTTGTATAAGAAAGATGGGAAAGGATTTTTGTTAACTGTATATGTTAAAGATGAAGTGGATCCTGATCATAATTTGGATCTGGCCACTCAATAATTTCTTCATTAAATCTGTAATTTTTGGGAAATTATTTTGAGTACTGTTAGACACACCTTCTATAACATGTCTTAATATAAAAGTTTCCAGTCATACAGAGTTGATGTGCTACTTAAAAATATGTACCATATATCCAGTCTATGTCCTGTACATATCAATCTAGTTTTGTTTGTCTATTTGTTTTTCTTCTCTACTAAAGAACTTTCTTTTCTGTATGTGTTACTTAATAGTGATCTTTTAATATTTTCTGAATGACCAGATAGGTTGAGTCTCTTGGCTCTCACTGCCAAGCTTAGTTTTGAGTAATTCTGTAGCTGTTTCCTGATCTGGTTAGTCTTTCGAATATTCACAAGACTTATGACACAAACACCAGATGTGCAATTCTAATAATGGTCTCATGCTGCTGCACAGAGATGTAGAACATTTTTTATTTATCTGTATTTGTCCTTGTTCCACATTGTAGTAAAGGTTTATTTTTACCATAAGCCCTTTTAAATATCATTGATTTCAGATACAGTTTTCTGTGTTCTGAGTTTGCTCTATATTTTTTTCAAATGATAACACTGTGCAGAGGATTTCAGTCCTATGTGAATGCAGCTGATAACATTTATTCAGCTAATCCCAAATAACTTCATGTTTTGAAGCAGTCTTTCTCAGCCGTTTCTACCACACTATGGGACTACAGAATTTGTTTGGGATGAGAATAGGTATCTGCAGGTCCCCTTCATTCTTCAGTAGTATTCTTCTATATGGAGCTAATTTTGCTGACAATGCCTTGGGAGACATAATCGAACACTTTACAGAAATCTCAACATATTTTTTCAAAGCCTGTACCTTATCAAAAAGACTCTGTGTAATTAAATGAGATAGAAAGTTATTTTGACAGACCAGTACTCAGTACAAGAATGTTGATTGACATTAGCTATGCTCCAGCTTTTAATTTATTGCTTATTGTATATCAGGATCAGCGTCAAACAATATAGTCTGTTATTTCATGTAATGCGCTTTAAAAGTATTTGACAATACTTGATTTTTCATCTTATTTAGAAGTACCAAAAAGAAAATTCACATGGATAATTGAAGTAAAAATGAATATCTGCTTATTGAAAGAATTGTAATGCACTAAAAAGCCTAACAGCTGAACATAGATAGGAGTCATTTGGAAACGTAATGAGTTGCCCATTTTGTTGATTTTAGCTGTTTTTAAAAGTATCACCACAGATTAACCTAATGTGTTCTGTTAGTGAAATAGGATCAAACCACTCAAAGGAAAAGAAACCCTTCAGTCTTTCTTCAACCTTTACGCTGGGAAAGCCCTTGTGAACTTCAAAGTCAATTCAATTAACATTACTGGGTCTGAAAAGCAGTAACTCCTGCAGAATTCTGGGGGAAAGACTTTTATTTTCACTGAGGCGAATCCAGCTAATTGGATGTTTTGCAGAATCTGTCCCCTTTTTTTCCCAAAAAGAATTAGGAATATTCAGGGCTTACTGCATCTTTGCTTTGTGTTGTAGTTGTGCAGACCGTAGAACCAAGACTTGTTCCAAGTTAACTGTAAAAAAATTTACCTACATTTCTTCTGTGTTAAATGATAGCTAAGTTTATAGTGGACTGTCAGATTTCTTTACTTAATTCAGCAATATGCAAGACATCTATCTTAACATCTGGTTTTTAATAACAGTTGACATCTGGGAGCTCTTTTTTTATTCCAAGAATGGACTAGGAACGGTAGTGATACTGGCACTGTATATTTTCAAGCTAAAATTCCTGTCTGCTTCAATCATAATTAATTACCATTCATTTTATTTAATTTTTAGATTTAATTAAATGCCAGCAATATGCTACATCAGCTAACTTTCAAAGTTTTGAAACTGCAGAATACCTTTTTTTCCTTTTTTTTTTTTCTTTTTTTTTTTTTTTTTTTAAACAACGAGTTAATTTTAAGGATACCTAAAATGATAAGATTTTTTTTTTTTATTTTGAAATGCTGAGTTAAACACGACACATGGTGCACCTCTGTTCTAGGAGCTTGGTATCACATCAGCATTTGGCACACTGTAACTACATCAAGATATATGCACTGACGTCTGTGTGTGCATCATTGTAAAATATGTACTCTTCAGTAAACACATCTAGGGAAGGATGTTTTACTCTCTTGATTTAGTTCATGTTTTTCGTTTCCTTTTTAACTTCAACTTTATAATGAATGTAAAATATTTCTTTCTCCCTTGAGTATATCTACAGTAAGAATAGTCCCCTTATTTAAAAACAATACATAAAGTTGCTATGATTTTTTGTACTTGTCATTTATGTGAACTAACATAAAAACTGTGAATGAATGAGGGATGTTAATGATGAAAAAATGGAATAAAGGATAAAAACTGTCTGTAAACAATGTGCAGTGTTTAAGATTTGCTTAAAAGATAGATTTAATTAACAGCATATTAAACTTCACTAACAACAGATTTTTCTAATTCTATAGCAGTTTCTGTTTCTTTCAACCAAACAAAATGTAAGACAATTTGATTATAGTAATTACTTCTTTATTTACTTACAAGGTTTAATCTGTTTCTGCTGTCATTGTTGGTTTGAATTGCGTGCAGTTAAAAAACAGATAATCTTTTAATATTTAATCTCATAATCTACATCCTACACACTGTCTTAACTGGGTGGGAAAAATGTTTAAGTCATTGTTTTTGGTTGCTATAGATGCAAATTCTTGTTTATTAACACAGACTTGTTCATTTGCTTTCACTGGCTTATGTTAAAAAAATATGTTTTAACAGGCAAGAACAGTGTCTTTTATGTGCACTAAAGTAACTAACCTTTTCTTCTTTCATTCCAATGCTAACATCTCTGTGCATCTTCTAATGTCTGGCACACAGGATGATGAGGAGGGTATATGGGCATAGCCGTTCCTATAAACCAAAGTTCCAGTTTTATTTTGAGGGGTGAGAAACTCTTTTCTATCTCTTTCAAGTTGCGTTCTACTTTGTATTGTTTTATTTTATACTGCATGGAGCTGTATGTTACTCAACAAGTGTGTTTGTGAGCCTTGTAAAAGTGTTTTCTCCTCTGCAATGAAATGATGAGAAATTATGACGTGTAATGGTTCTAATTGTTTAACCTTTTCATACCCTGTTTTGGTTAAAGATGTTGGCAGGTCTGAAACTTTAAGGGAAGTATATTTGTCTCTGCAGCTGACTAAATAATTCTGTGTTTGATAAATGAGAATTTCTTTAAACTGGTATTAATCTGCTGTATCATCTTGAAAATCCCTGTAAGAACACTGCAATATCTTTTCAGAATTAATATGAAAGTTTGCTACTTAAGAAAATTTGCCACAGAATAAGGGTACGATTTTAATGGAATAAAGCTTGTAGTATGTATGGAAAAAAATATTAAGTTAAAATGTTTAGTTGAAATTCCAATGTAAGCAGCAAAGGCTTAATAAGAAAAGTATGACCTTTTTATTAATTATGGACATGCATACATTAACTTGACAGTGATGTTTAAAAGTAAGAAGTTGCAGCTTATTTTGTCTCTTTCAAGTGTGAGTAAATGCTTCATGGTCACTTTGTCTCAGTTATTGATCAGTGCATGTCCACTCTCCTGGTGCTCACCTCTGGGCTGTCAGTAATCTGCTGCAGCTCACAATTGCTGTGGGTCCTTAACAATGCCAAGGACAGCACAAGAGTACCAGGTGTGGTGCTTCCCTCCTACAAAACAGTCTCTTGACACTTCCACTTACTGGAACAATTCTATGAACAGTGGGACTGTTCATAGGAGCAAAATCTACTCACATTAGTGAAGATTAACGTGCAAGTGACTAACGTGTTATTAAAACTGTCATACTTTACTCTTTATATTGCTTTGGCCTCTGTCACCCCAAGCAGAAGACTGTATGATTTGTTTTGCTTCTACTGATGTTATAAGCCATGCTACAAGCCACTCAAATTACATGACAGGAATAAAATTTCCAAAATCATTTTTGTTCTTATTGGTAACATTTTTGCTTTAAATAAAACTTTTTTATACTTGCTGTTTAGAGCAGTTGCAAGATGATGCAAAGTTAGTGATATCCATAATCATTTGCATTTTGTTTTAAAAAATTAAGCTGCTGAAAATTTTTATCACAGAGAAATTTAAGATTTGGCAACTGTGAAATAAACAAATGGGTGTGATGCCATTAACAGCTTCAATGTGAAGAAGAAAGAAGGCTTGGTTTATCAGAGTATTATTATAAACTTTTTTTGTTGTTGTTGTTTTTTTATACTTTCTGATTTTGTTTTAAACGGCAGTCTCATACAGGTTTTATGCACAGATAGTCTCTGAGCATGGACACACACAGAATCACGGAGTCATGGAATTGTTGGAAGGGTCCCTTAAAAGCCGTCCGTCCAACCCCTTTACTTTCTTCTTTCTTGAAATTAAGCAGCCATGAAACAAGTCTGGAATTGTTCTTTTTCACATAAAAAATGTGAAAAAGGTTTATGGGTATTCTTAGTGTTGTGTTTTAAGCAATTAGCAAATTCTGTTAACGCAGCTGTGTGATATTTTAATGACAGCTTATGGTGCTTTTTAACAGTAATTTAATTTTCAGCCGTTTGCCATCATCATTCATTTGTTTGGGTGTGGAGAGTAAATCTTTGTTTATTTTCCTGATCCGTACATATTTCCAATTTAAAAACAGACGTTTCTCTCTGACTCTTCTGTTCTGATACCAGCAGAATTTATCCGGTATCTCTGTATACCTGGCCGTTGACAAATACATTCTCTAATGTTTCTTTTCAAGCAGAGGAGACTTGCAGAGGCTGTGCAGCCCACAGCTGATGGGAGGCAGAGCTTCTCCTCTGCCCTGTGCTGATGGGCAGACCTATCCCTGAGCCAGAGCAGCATCCCTAGTGTGGGAGTGGCTGTCACAGGGTGAGAATTCACAACACAGTTCAGAGGGTGGTGACACAATGGAACAGGTTGCCCATGGAGGTTGTAGATGCCCCATTCCTGGAGACATTCAAGGCCAGGCTGGATGTGGCTCTGGGCAGTCTGGTCTGGTGGTTGGTGACCCTGCACGTAGCAGGAGGGTTGAAACTAGATGATCATCATGGTCCTTTTCAACCTCTTTTTTTGGGAAAAAAGGTACATTAGATCAGAAACATATACAAAGTTTTGTGAAGTGATTCATTTTTTTAAGAGAGATAGAGACAAGATCATAATGTATTTTAGTTGTGATTCTAGATGACATCCTCACCTCATATAAATCCTTTTGAGTATGTTCAAATGTTCTGTACAGATGGCTGTATCAGACACTGCCTCATTTTGCTGCATGAATACTCAGATCTGCATTCTGGCCAAAACACCCCTGGAACAAAGCCAGTGCCCTCCCATTGCTCTGCCTCTGAGTGGTGCCAGATAATTAACTTTACACATTTCATATTGTGAAAATATACTCCCAAGGCTTTTCTTAGAATGGTATATTAACAATGGGGAGATATTTGCATGCAACAGATGCTCTGTGGCTGGACTGTGTCTTCCCTTTCTACTTTTTGTATATGAGAAGTAATGTTTTAATATGCTTTACCTCTTGGTTAGGCATAGCTTGGTCAGGCAGATGGATTTGGATGATCTTTGATGGTCCTTTCTAACTGAGCTATTCTATTCAGTCAGGTTTTCTTCTCTTTTTTTTTTTTTCTTTTCTTCACAGTTGGGAGAAGTATCAATCAATGTGATCTATTATTCTCTCAAGGAAAGGTAGAAGAAAAATCTTAATTTGTCCCACATTTGTTAGGGACTTCCTTTGCCAAATTTTGCTTTGATTGTCAAAAAGTAAGAAGAGAGCTTCTGCAGCCTTTAGATATTGTTTTCTATCTATTCTCACAGTAATCCCTGTTAACACAGAATCACAGAATCACAGAATCACAGAATCACCCGGGTTGGAAGGGACCCCAAGGATCATGTAGTTCCAACCCCCCTGCCTAGCAGGGCCACCAAACATACACTTTAAGATTTAATGAATTAATTTTCAAAACACCATTTTAAAATAAAGTTGTTGTTGTTTTTAATTTAAGATGGAGAAATGAGGCACAGAGAACGGTTTGTGATTGAACAGTCAGGAAATGTTAAGGGATTTTCAGGAAATGAGCCCTATCCTTCTAAGGCACAGCGAATCCTCCTTTCAAGAGTGTTTTTCTATACCCTAGCTCTTGAAGGCCACTTTTTCTCCTGCTGCAGACAATCTTCGTTTGCCAACACACTGCATTTTCTTCTTTGAGCATCTTAGCTCAGTAAGGGAAATAACATCATGCTGGCTCATGTATGGGAAATGTTGATCATGGCCTGAACCTCTGTTTGACCACCTGAGCAAGCAATGAGTCAGCCGTGAGAGCACAGGTGAAGGCAGTTCACCTGTGCTACCAGAAGGGGTGGAGCCTGGCTGTACCTGTCCTAGATCCCGTTCAAAGGCTGACATCCACTGAGGAAGGATCTCTTTCTGGAGGTATTCCTTGTGGAGTTTACTGTAAGCCTATGATACCACTGAGCATTTCAATTTATTTTGATTATCTTTCCACCGTGATAATCTTACTAAGCCTAACCTCTGTATACCTATTGATATACACCTACTGATTGTACAGCTTAGTTTAGACATTGACTCTTCTCACCCTGTAGGTTCATGTGAGGTGTTTTGTTGTTGTTTTTAATGTGGTGGATTGTTTGCATGCGGCTTTTTCAGTTTCCGGTCAGCGCACTGTAAATATTTGCCATTCATATTTTTGAACACTTGCTACCTTATAATTATACACTCAGACTATATTTTTAAAGCAGGTGTGAGATTCTGTTGTTGATATTTTCAGGTAATTATAGATTTCTTTTTTTATTTTTTATTTTTTTTATTTTTTGATGGAAGTTGGCCTCTTTAGTTACAAATGGAATAGATACATTTTTTTTAAGTTAAGTTGTAAAATGTCATTTTCCCTTCCGGTTACTTTATTTCCATGTTTTGCTACAGAAATAGCAGCCTCAAAAATTTCTGGAAATGCTTTCAGTTAAGGTGTGGTAGAAGTAACTGTTACTTTCTATCTTTCATTCACCTTTTGTGTTGAAAATTGCCAGAAAATAGCTATAATCTGGCATTTTCCACTTACTAGACAGGCTGTAGGCTGCTAGCTAGTTTATGTGGTGCTCTGAAGTGTTAATCTAATTCTTCTTGAGACTATAATTGTTCTTCATTTTGTTTCAGAGAACAGGAAATATATAGGTGCATGAAACATTAATTCCATTAACTCCGTGTAATTGGCCAAGGATAAGCTTAGATAAGCCTGTTTCTAAGTGATAAGCCACTTGATTAGAAGTGCTGTGTGAGTCCGCTGTTGCCAAAGCCTGGCTCAGTTCTTTGTCTGCATAAACAGCTGTGAATCCAGGGCAGACCGATGGTCAGGTGTGGAGAATAAATTCTGGCTGGTATTCCCCATACCCTTAAGCCTGAGTAGACTGCTATCCACTAATATTTTTACTATCTGGAATTTTATTTCATTTCAACTAAGTTTGTTAAATGGTTAAAGGATGTAAAGTGTAATTAAGGTCCCAGAAACTTTCAGAAAAAGGAGCTGCTAAGCAGATGAGACATCATGATGTTCAAATCTTCTGATCTAAGAACTTGAATTTAAAAAATGCCTGAAATATCAAAATGTTTCAAGTTTGAACTTTTTTTTTGTTTCAATACTAGTTTTGTAGTGCTATTAGTGTTCTTTTAGGTACCATGCAGATTGTATCCGTGGAATCAAAAGTAGTACCCCACTTAGGTAAGGACAGTGCAGGCTGGTCCTCTAATTTTGCTTAACAAACAAGTTTAAAACCACAGAAGTTTTTTTTTAAACTTCGTCAGTACTCAAATACAAGGGAAGAATGACATGAAATGATGGAGCTGTGTGGTGGCAGGATGATAATGTGTGGTAAGAGAGCCTGTTGCTCACCAAGGAACAGACCATAATTAGGGAGATCTCAGTGGCCAGAAATCTGGTAGCACGTGTAGCTGCACTGGCTGGGACTTATTAGAAAAAGGATCCCTTCCCCTCTGCTTACCCCTACAGAAGGAAGCAAAGAAAATCGGAAGGTGATGATAACTTTTAAGTATTAAGCCGATACAGCAGTCTGTTGTGGGTAACTGAATCCACATGACATTCAGAAAGTAAGATTCATGGCACAGCTGAAGTGTGCAGCTAGAAGGAAAGTGCTTGTTTTTTTGTGTTCCTCTTCCCACCACTGAAGTACGGCAGACCTGAGAAAAACAATTAGGGCTTTTGTCCTTGTGTGTCTGTAACACAAATCAGCACAAAAATCGTTATTGCGGTATCAGGTTTGTACAGTAACAGAGGCTTTATTCTTGTCAGATGTGAAGTAAGGTTGATGCTTTAAAAGATGTTTAGGAGTGTTTGGACCAGTTTATTGATTGTTATATCCTTAGAACTGAGTTCACTTCACTGAGTTAACCTGAAACAGAAGGTCTGAAGCTTGTGCCTGGTGGCAAACAGAAGGTAATATTTTTGCAATCATAAAGCTTCTGAATGTAAAGCCTGTAATTTTAAACCTTTGCCTTAGTAGGCCTGATGGAGTCAGTATTAGGAAGACTTCAGTGTCATAGAGTAAAAAGTAAAAAGCCTTCCAAGCAGAAACAGTAAAGAATGGGTGGAAGAGTAAAGCTTCTCAGTTATTGCTCTGGCAAATATTTACTGTTCACTTCTAATTATTGAATGTGTTCTGTATGTGTTTACAGGGAAAATGAGGAGAAGGCTGTTTTAAAACAAAATGTGGTGCCTGGCTTTGTCTTTGTGGAGATGTGGCGAACAGCTTTCTCTCAGAGCGTCCTTGCTAATAGCAATATAAAGCATAACAGCATTTGGTCACACAGCTATATAAGGACATGTTTAAAGACACTAACAATCAGCCATTGTTCTGCTCTATATTTCCATTATTTTAAGTCAAGATTTTTGTAAATCTTTTGTGTTTTTTAATGTTTGCATATTCTGTGTAGCTTGTTTTGGAAAAAAACACATTGACTTTGAAATGAGTCTCAGTAGCATGCAAAGCAATGGAAAAATAAGGAGCATGACGGTTTGCAGTCTTCATTTTAATTCTCTAATAGAAAATGCTAGCTCTATGCTTAATTAGCATAATTAGGATGTTGCTACATTGACTGGAGCCCAAGGGCATTTTGCATTTGTGATTTCTAGACATGATTCTTGTGTTACTGTAACTTGGTTTTTACTGAACAAAAGAGGAACCTCCAAGGAATGCTAACATTGTCAAATGTGGACAGATTTGTGACTAGTGTTCTTTCTTGTTAAAATATTTTTATTCATAGTGTAAGATCCTGAAGGTTTTTATTTTAACTAAAAATGTAAAAGTTTTTTTTGTCCTGTTTTGTATGTTTTTGTTTTTCTTAAGGGTGCCATTACTGCTACTACTATTTTCAGATACTAATTGTCCGCAGTTTAAGACAGGATTTTCATTAAAAGTAAATGCCAATTTATTTAGCTGTGCTTACTTGGCTATTTATTATAGCTTATATGCTGGAAATAAGTGACAAATGTGAAACTTCTTTGTTTCATATTAAGTGGACGATTAGTGGAGAAAATCAGCATTTTCTTTTGGAAAAAAAAGAAAAGCAAAATATCAAATCCAATTTCTTAATTTTGTTACAACTCTGCTTTGGCCAAATACATTACAGAGCTAAGGTCAGAAGTTGAAGCCTTGGACATACTGAAATCAGTGGTTCTTGTTATTTATTTCAGTACTGTTAAATTGTCACTCAGATTGTCAGAATAGTTTCTTTCCTTGGATTTCTTCATGGTCTGAGTTGGAAAACATCTGTGGAAATATATACGCATATATATGCATTTTCAAAGAGACTTGCACAAACTAGATCTCTTTTATTTTACTCTGACAGGCATTTATCTTATCTTATCCTTGGTATTTATGAGACACCAAATCACCCTCATGCCTAGCTAGAGAACTTTATTTTATAAATTCAAAAGTTTTTTGTCTGTCACTTGTATGTTAGCTGTGTGAGTGAGGCCATTCTGTCTGAACTTTGGCCTCAGCTTCTTCAGTGCAGGTGCAGAAGATGTGCAAACAGACTGAAAATGGAGCTGATGAACACAACTTCAAAGCTTTTCATGTAGTCAGCCTAAAGACAATAATCACAGGACCTGCAATCATCAGTCTTGATCTTTTTTACTCTTCCACAATAAAAATAAATAACGTATTTGGACAATTTTTAACACTGTAGAACGTGAGAAAAGGTAAAAGAAGTGTAAAATATGTGAGGTAAAGGTGAAGCATGTGAAATACCAGCTAAACTTTCAGGAGTTATGGTTTTTTAAACAGGAGTTGGTTATCACTGACTTCATGATGAGAGAGAGAGAATCGAATAATCTAGACACAGTTTGAAATCTGAAGATGAGCCAGCATCTTGAAAAAAGTACTGAAACTTTGCTTCACAGAATTGCATTTTGTTGGATTGTAGTTCTATAAATATTCATGTGAACATGTAAAATTCATCTTCAAGTTAGTGAGTTTTGAGCAGTTATTTTTAAATATTAGAGTAGGTAAACGTGAGACTGTCTGCACAGCATTCCTTCTGGCAGGATGTTTCTGCTGGAAGCAGACTCAAAAGACCTTACAAAAGCTCACATAGTCTAAACTTTTAAAGGTTTAGATTACCTTTACCATATTTAATGCTAAAATACAAGGTAATACCTAACAATTAAAAAATACCGTTTTTCATTGCATGTTTCTTGATTTCCTCAAGGAAAGGCTTTGATAGGTGATGGCTGTTATCACAGTCATTGAGTCCTACCAGCCACAGAGCCCAAAGCCACTTTTGAGGCACTTCTCTGATTCATGCTTCATGTCATCCTGATGATGGTTTCTAATGCTGATTTTCAGATCACATACATGCAGTAAATGAAACATCCCTACAGCTTCTACTGGGCATGGTGGCGAGAGCTCAAACAAAGCAGGCAGGTGCACTGAAACATTTGGCTCTTTCAGGAGCTGCGTGCTATTTTCATGGACGTTCTCTTTTTCTGCAAAAAAAAAAAAAAAAAAAAAAAAAGAGCACTGGTCTATATAGGATTGTCCAGAGGATTGAATTTGGGCTACTTATCAGTGACTGGACCATGATAATTTGTAACTTTTTCTATAGCAGTGTGTAACATGAAAATCTACGGAAAGTATTTATGTAATTTCAGCTAGTTCATTACTTACGTGTATTGAGAATGTTGCTTAAGCAACACTAAGCTACTTATATATTTGAGATCCAGTAGCAAACATTTATATAAAGGATTTAAAATAGCTAAAGAGTACATTTTAATTCTCATTTTAACACTGTGCTGTAATTATGCATCCATTTTGGCATCAGTGTTCTCATTTCTTCCAAAAATCTACTGCATTAAATGAACGCATTTCAAGGGAGCACTAGGCAAAAAATAACATGTGATGAAATATCCCTGCGTATCTCAATTGGCAGAACCTCACTGCTTCAATTTGCTTCATTTTTGTTTGCTTTATAGACTGTTCACTGGTGAAGATGTTTACATGTCTGTTTTCCAGAAGAGAAGTGACATTTTCATTGCTTCTCATCTGGAGTCTTTCAGTTTGGCTGGCTGGCGGGATCATGTGCTCTTTTTCAGCCTGACTTTGAATTCTATCAAATAGAGCCAGCTAGCTAAACAGTTCATGTTGCATTTATTATTGTTATTATTAAAATCTGATCCTTTTTGAGTAAAATGAACAAGCTACTCACTTGAGCAGCTTTATTGGAATTTTTGAAGGAGTAGTAGCCTTGGAACAGCAGCTGGAATCTCTTTATCAGCACATTCAGATATAGCTGAGAATCTCCGTATAGAGCTTCAGGCCATGGACAGAATTTGGGGAGAGCACTTCACAACCAGCTGTGTCTGTTGATGACATTATTAGAACCCCACCCCTGTGTATTTATTAGACTTTTTTTTTCTGCTAGAGATTGTTATTCTCCCAGATCCATCAACAGAAGAAATCATGCTCATCAATCCCCTATCAACTTCAAGCAAACTTAAGTTAGCTTAAATAACAACAAAAGGATGTAAGCCTCTTTGTCATTGTCTGTGGTGGATTAGATTGTACTTTGACACTATTCTTTCTGTTGGAAGCTGTGCGTTAATATCCAGTTGATTGTTAGTGAAGAGCAGCTAGTGATGGTAACAGAATGAAGTTTAAAAACTTTATCTGGAAGAACACAGTGTCCATAAAGTAAAATAAAAAGACCCTTACTTGAGATCATTTTATCTTTAAAGGTTCTTGCAAAAACTTAGGTAATCAAGTGATTAAAATGATTCAAGTGATTAAAATGATTTAAGTCAAGCCTATGCAATTCTCTTGCTTAACTAATGAGAACCTCCTTGTGATTTTAGCAGATCTATTTTTACCAGATGCAAGCGAAGAGATCAGTAATGTATATTTTGCATTTTATATAAGAACTATAATTGTAAATCTCTGTTAAATTTTAGAAATTTTTTTTTTCCTTAAAGGATTTTGGATCAATTTCACAGTAAGAAAAAGCTCGGATGACTCGACTAAAAATCTGATAAATTTTGCCACATGTGGTTCTAGAACCTTAAAACGCATTACGTGATAAATCCCAAACTCAACTGAAAGCTTTGCTCTGTATGGCAGACCTAAAGTTCTATCTGTGTCTATGAATGACTACTGATGACCCTAATGTGTCTGAAGAGTAAATCTTTATTTGTTAGAGCAATCAAAGAAGCACAGTGCACTCATATTCTTTGTGTAGCATTTTCTCTGCTGACCTGGCTCCTACATGTGAGCTTTTTATCAGAGTTCGTTTTAGTTCTGAGAATATGGATTCGGTCAAATGTAAATACTGAGGCAAGTTTTTAATGATTTGTGTATTACCTTAGCTAGGATGACTTTGATTATGGCAGCTAGAGGCGTTAGGTCTTATTTTAATTAGTTTTGTACCACTATAGGTATAGTATACTTATACTTGTATAAGTAATAAAAGATTCCAATGTTCTAATTGTATTCAAGCCTTTTCGCTAGAAACTATGCTGAGATCACCCTCACTTTTTTTTAAATTTATTAACATAATTGGGTATTCTCTTCTAGTTGCAATAATTGTGAGGATGGAAAACGAAGTAAAGGACATATGTTAAAAAATTCTTTCATAAAACGTTTTTATAATAACTCCTGAACCAGTGTTGGACCTGGCTCCAATATCATGCTTTAAAAGAATTTTTTCCTGACCTTCTAATTTTTTATTTTCTGCCTAACTCTATGTACTTTGAATGACATCTGTAGTTAGATTTAATGAAAATCCATACTATTTCACTTATTCTCTCAGAGGCTGGCAAAATTGTTGAGAAATTCATACAGACTTGGTAGCACTCCTTTGGGAATTATTTGCCTATTGGACAATTGTTTTAAAGGATAGAAAACTGCTTGAAGTCAATTTGCTGTTTTCCCCTAGATCTCTTTATCAATGTAGTTTTAACTTCCATCTCTTGTGTGATTGTTGTCATTTATCTTCTAGATCTTTTTCTTCAATAGTAAATTGACTTTATTTCTAAAATTGGTGGCAGAAAAATAATGTGTTTCTGGTGGGTAGTTAGTAGATGGGGGAAAATATTTAGAACGTGGATTGCCATTAATTTGAAGAAAAAATGATAAATGATCAAAAAAATCTGTTGATAGTAATACATTTAGAATGGAAAGTTTCTTTTTTTGGTTGTCCACCCACAACTGATTGCAAGAGAGAGGGGAGCTTGTTCTGATAATTCTTTTTTTTCAGTTACATTTCCTTTCACTCACAAACTTTTAAACTAGGATGCATGGATACTGCTACAAACATTGCAGTGTCTCAGAGCAACTTCTCTTCTGGTTCCGTAGAAGAGAGAAAGTACTAAAGCTGCATGTGAGTGTTCCTCAGATACAGTCCTATTGCTTGGGGAAAGCTTTGGAAAGGTTTATCTAAAAATACTCCTTCAGTATAAGAATCAGAAAACAAAAATCCCCTTTTTTTTCTTTTTGAAAGCAATGTAGCTTCAAAGAATGTATTTTAAGATCAACTGAGTGAGAACCCTGCCTCTGTTACAGGAAAAAAATATACACTCTACAAAAAAAGAAGCACAAGCTCTCTATCCATAGTCAACTGCTGTTAGCACCAAGACAAAATGAGCAGTTACCTTTACTTTTACCAGCAAACTCTATTTTCTTTTGAGGATTGACAGGTTTAAATGTACTGATTCTCTCCTTAACTCTGTCTGTCAAACCTTGATTTGATCTTGAAGTGTTCAAAAGCTGCATGTGTTGCAGGATTTCAGCAAACTTGATCTTACAGGTTTAACTTAAATATTGTTTCCATTTTGATGTCTGTTGTATGGATGTACCACAAAGAGTGTTTGGTTTTAGCCCCGATGCCTTGGGTGGTGGTATGCAGTAAGTAACAGAATACTGGGAATAAAGAAAAATCCTGAAATGAATCCCTCCAGCTATGGGCCAGTTGAGAGCTAGAGAGACAGGATGTAAAGTAAAACCAGTATGTCCCCCTTTGATCAAAGGATAGATTCCCCACCACGGCCCAGCAGGTGATCAACACGTAAGCACTTTCTCCTCTAAATGAGCACATTGGACAAAAGTAAGCTCAGTGCCCACAGAGCATATTTCAGTTAATAAACTTAGCTTAGAATTATTTTAATTGCTGTCTTTGCGCACTCAGATTGGTGAAGTTACATGGTCTGACGCTATTCGCTTCCCAATTGTCAAAGAATATGAAATTCTCAATTGCTGAGCATTTGACAAAACTGGATTTTTATTTTCAGAAAGCAAGCTGGTTCCACAAATAAGTCAGTGCTTATTTTTCAGTTGTGTATGTTTTCAATACTTGGATCAAGTTGCTAATAGCCATCTGTGCTACAAATCCTGAGTATAGCGAAATCCTGAGTATCATGGAATGGACATGCATAGCTTTTTACATAGAGTCCATTCAGAAGCAGCTATTTGACCAGTCTGTGTAAGGTAGAGGGGGTTTTAGCTCAAAAGTAATGGCAGTGGCCTTATCATCTTGTTTCTTCAAGTACAATACTGCTTTAAGAAATCTTTTGCTTTCTCATAGCTTCATCTTGTATTTTATTTATTAAATGCCAAATTGTATGCTTGTTGAAGAGGAAACATATCAAGCCACTGCTGTCCCAAAGAAATTAGTGTGTGGTAGTGTACCAACATCATTAAATTTTCCCATGTCCTCTGTGAGAACATTTCAAAGAACTTAAAAAATTCAGAGACTGGCAGCCGTGCTGTTTTCATGTTCATGATCACTGATTGCTTTCCAGTTTAAATCAGAATATAATGACAAAACCACCTCATATTAGTATGATCATACAAATGAGAATGTTTTTAATGAGAAGCCTCTCTTAAGACTTGTGATGGTTAAGAAATGTTAAGAAAACATTCAAAAATGATTTTATCATGAACATTTCTCTATGAAAGATAAGCTATCCATGTCTCATCAATCAAGATCAGCAAGATACTGCCATTCAGAACAATCATTTTTGCAAAATGGAGAACAGTACATAAACTGAAAGTATTTATCATGTGAGATTAAATGCATAGATTTGACACGTGCATTTTTTGCTAGGATCCTCATAAAAATAATTATTACTACTCAAGAATTGTACATGCTTTCTAATATCATATTTAGATTTTGAAATGCATAAAAATATATTGCAAGATTCTAGAGCAACGAGAAATAAAAATAAATTGTACCCCAAAGAGATGACAGTGAAGATTCTAGAAATCAAATGGGCATGTGGCTTCTTGTGGGCCAGAAAATATAACCTCAATATCTTTCAGAGCTTTAGAGGATATTGTCTTTGTAGCTGTCTTTTACATTACCACACTGTAATGGCTATAAATTGTGTGCTTTGTTACTGCTATTAGAATGTGATTTGCAGCAAGCTCCATTTTAAGAAAAATGTTGTTTATCAACCAGTTACTTTCCTAATATGAAAAAGCAGTATTTGGAATATAAAACCTCCAATCCTGCAGGGAAAGTGACAAATTAATGTAATATAATGAGATGAAATGACAGTGTTTTAAAATGTTATTTGTTTATATTTTTATACATCATACATATTTGTTTTTCCCACAACTAATGGGTAGAGTAGTTCCAGTAGTGGGGTTTTAAAGTGACAGATGAATAAAGCCTTTGTAGCAGGGAGAAAACAGGTACCGAGATGCAGAGTGATTTATCCTCTGAATTTTGAGCCTTTCCTAACAGTAGGAAAGCTGTTTGTTGTTTTGTTTTGTTTTTCCTCACTGGTTATTTGTGTTGTTTTATGATACTAGCTAAAGACTTCAGCTTTCATGATGTGCTGCTCAAAGCCCTGTCATGATATAGGTGAACAAAGCACCATCGAATACCTTGACTTAAGAACCCTCCTGCCAATCACTTGGTGCCTAAGAAGATAGGCACTATCCGTAATGTCCTCGGGGTAAATTCTTGTTTGCGTTTCCTTTACAAAAAGCCTGCAGTTGTTATTACACCTGCTGGTGTTCAGTGTCACTGACCTCTCACCTAATGTACAATCAGGTGCTCTTTTTTAACAGGCAATCTGGCATTCAGCCCACTTAAATTAGGTTCATTTGTCATGTTCTCCTATCTTCCAGCAAGTAAACTGGGGAAAAAAAGGTCAGAGTAGGGATTTTTCAAATGTAAATGTTTCCTTGAAGCTGCTGTTGAAACGTAGATGTGTCATTCAAAATGCAAGTTACTGCTTGCCCTCTCTCTTAAAAAACAGACCCTCTTTACAAGTACTGTTCCGAATGTCTTTGCAGCAGTTTTGCATGAAATTATTGCATGCACATTTTTATTGCAAAATATTGTTGCAAGCAAGAAATAAATCACTGGGCTATATTAAAGCATATTTTGCCCAGATGGTGCTTTGAAATAGAGGATTAAAATGGAAAAAATTAGTTTTAAACCACTTACAGGAAGTGGGATCATGCAAAAGGCTGGTTTCACTTCCCAGTATCTTGTTGCTATTGGTGCTTTTCTGTGTGGGATGTGTTCAACTATATCATGTAACATATATCACAGTATGGTATTAAGCATACATTTTGAAATCATTTCTTCTTCCTTTAATCACATGGGCCAACATATAAGTTAAATGGTGAGCTGTAGATTCTGCTAGCAGGTGATGTTACCTCTTAAAACTTAATGGTTCATGAAGATTTATGTGGACTCGGTCAAATAATAAATGTTGCATTTTCTGTGGTATTACTGTAATTTGTGTAAAGCAATAACCTTGGGTAGATAATGTGCTGTCTTCTGCTGCATTGTGTCCACCATTAGTAATAAGGAAGGCAGAAAGTTTTGTGTTGGTGATGTGTCAGTGACAAGGAAGAGATTGGTTTTCTGAGCTAGAAGATTGATGAAAAGAGAGTTCTCAAAACCCTGTGATTGCTGTATGTGATTGAGAGAGACTGGCTCATTGACTATGTGAATGAGCTCTCATATGGGTGAAATCAGAAAGGAGCTGAAAAACCTCATTAGTTTTAGCATTGTGATGGGGCATAGTTTGTTTTGGCAAGGTGAGATGATGGAGTGAAAAGGTGAGTGACTAAACATGTTATTTGGGTTAAGTCCAATGAAAGCGGTAGGTAAATTGTTTACCAGTTAAAACTAGCTTTAGAGCTAGAATTTAGGATATGGAGAGAACAACATAGGGCTAAGATAAAAATAGTCATTATTTTTTTTTCTCTTCAAGTTATTCTTGACGGATCTTTATTTTCTCCTTTTTTTTTTAGATCCCTTTTATTTCTGTCTTCTCATTTCCACTTTCTTAAGTCTCTGTGCATTTATCTTTGGATAACGTCACCAGAAAATACAATTTATCTGATAGTCTGTCCAGACAGTGTTGAGGGACATGTTGAGGGACATGGTTTAGTGGGAGCTATTGGGAATAAGTGAACGGTTGGACTGGATGATCTTTTAGGTCTTTTCCAACCTTGGTGATTCTGTGATTCTATGACTACAAAGACGTTCAAGGACCAGCAATTGGCAGAACCTTTATTCCACTCCATTTTCATAGGAATTCATTTTGTTGTTTTCCTTCCAAACAGATACATTATAATTCATGTTTGACTACTTTGCTGTAGAATGCAAAGAAGAATTTTTGAAAAGAATAGAAAAACTAGAAATTTATTAATATGAAATCAGGAATAACTACAGACTTCTGTTGCCTGCCACAGTAAGAATTATGGATCTTTACTGCCAATTTCTAAGGCAACTGCTAAAGTCAGTTTTAAACACTTGTTCTCACTCTAGCAATTTCTGGCAGAGATGACATTGTACTTTATAGTACAGCTTGTATGATATCCAAAACAAGACAAAAATTTGGAAACAATGGGAGAATTTGGCATTTATTAATCTATAGGCTGTGCACATAGTTTAAATAATTTCACAATGTGAACATCTGTGTGCTTTAGAGTCAATAATCAAAAGCTTTGCAGATTTGGAAGAAAGAATTCCATATTAAAACAAAATTAACATGTAATAAAAAATCTTGACATAAAACTGGAATGATATAGCACACCAAAGCTTACATTTCCAAATCCTTTTATGTTCTGTTTTCTGAAGATAAAGCCCGGTATGTACATGAAGTACATGTGAAAAAGTGAATCAGATGGAGGTCGAGCATCAACGAAGATATATTTTTGGATAAGCTTAAAAATGTTGGCTTCCCTAAAATACTCTGTCGGTGTGCATTTACATTTATCTTATTTCTTTTTACAAAATGCGGTTGCAAAAAATGAATTAATTACATCCTTAGAGGTACCATGAAATAACATACCTTTCTATGGCTGCATCTTTGTCATTTAAAATGTAGTAAATGTCACTTTTCTTCTGGATTTCTTAGACCTGTATTCTGTTTGCATTATTGTTATGTAAGAGTTGTGACATGGTGAAGAATAGGACCAAAATGTCAGTACATTATCAAAGAATTCCCAGTGCTGGAAGAAAAAAGAAATGTGAGAGGTTTCAATTCATCAGATTTAAGCTTCTGCCCTACGAGATTCCAGATCATTTCTGTAGTGTTTTCTCAAGCATTTGTCATTTAGTAAAAAGAAGGCCTGTTGCACAGAAGCCTTAGAAGTGTGAACTTGGCTATTTTGGTTTTGTGGTTAGGACAGTGCTGTTTATTGAGTTTCCAGGTAGGAATCCGACTCAGTTGTCTAGCACTCAATAAATTACTGTATAGCCATTGAACTTAAAAATAAATAAATGAATAAATAAAATCAAGATGCTTCCAGTGTCACTGGAAGTTAGACAATCAATCTCCATATTTAAGCAAAATATTATAGAAATGAAGAGATGGCTTCTGGTATGATTTCCATTTCCTATAATAACACAGACTCATTTGCTACTCATATTTACAAAAACTTCAAATAAAAATATTGAATTGGCTTGCTCCATGTACATTTTGTTGGTTTACTTTTATGTTTGCAAGGACATTGCAAGTTTGAGAATATAAATATGTTGTACTGCTTGGCTTAAGGATTTCCTAGATTTCCTATTAGTTTTAGCTTCTGAACACTTGAAAATTTGACATTAATTGAAACATAAATCTATCAGCGTTTCAGGTTGAAAGAATAAATGATGTGGCTCATTGTTTACTGAATAAGATTTTTTTTTTAATGCAGTATTTCATCATTCTGATGTTTGAGAAAGTCTGAATCTAAATTCCTTTGGTCAGTTGGCTTGACTTCCAGAGTCAGGGGATTGAGTAGTTGTGCCAAAGTGTTTTATTCATCCCTGTTTACACAGAGAGTGACTTGAAGCTTTCATAGTCAGTTATTCCTATCACTTATGTCTGAACCGAATCCGCATGAATGTAAGTCCATTTAGTATCACCCGTTGTGTTAAATTTGCATATTTAGCTATATGGTTTGTGCCTTTGTTATAGATGCAGTCAAAGTGTTTACTATTTTGTGAAACTAGCTTGATCAGTGGCATTCAAAAAACATTTTTCATGTGAAGGAGGGGATAGGTTATGAAAGACATACTCAGCAACAGTGCCTTGGTTTGCTTTCCATCTACAGTTGGAGTAGAACACGTGTACTTGTGTATGTGTCAGTGAATGTCTCTTTAGCTGGCTGTGTGGTATGACGGCCAGCACGGTGAGGTAGAGCATGCCAGTTTTCCTTCCCAAAGGACCTAGTTGTTCACATTGGCAGGAAGTTTTACTTACCAAAGTGGTTAGAAACTGGCAAAGTGAGCACATCCAGGTCTAAGGTATTTCTTACACACATTTCTTCATGGGAATTTCTTATGTTAACAAAGGTGCCATATGCAGTGTGCTTAATATTCTATTTATCAAGGCAAAGAAACAACTGTATGAGTAAGGTCAATATACAGTAAAAGTTATTTTAGGTTGAAGGTCAATATGTTGGTCCTTGTGGTTTGTTGTTTAAGTCTTTAGAGATTTTGCATATTAGCAGCTATTTCCTGGAAGCAATAGCTATGATGTGAAATCCTGGAAGGATTTTCACTTTTAATTTTCTGTCTTCCTTTTAGAGGAGAATGGTACTCATCCTCCTGGAGTTAGTTCATTTCTTCTGATGCTTATATGTAACCTCTGAAGATGTTTGTGTCACATTAATATGTTTTTAAGTAGATAGATTTCACTAATATGAAAACTGAATGAAATCACACAATGTATGTTTTATGTTTACGAAGCTTTTACTCTCATTTGCACTAAATATAAAAGTACAGAAGGTCCTTGCCTAAGTTAGGATTTGGGAAATTCAGTCCTTCCTGTCATGGAGGTGATGTCTCAGTGGGCTGCCCTACAGTTGGGCTGGTTCCTCTTCGCTGCTGTATTCAATTTTGAGCATTATTCTTTTTGAAACTGTGCTTCTAGGATTGTATTTCAAATCTTTTGCCGAAGGAAGATGCTTGTCCAAATAATATGCCAAGTGGTAACACTCTTTTGTACTCTGATTTTTAAAAAAAATATTGTAATTAAAAAACACAACAGCAAAACAAACCAGTGCTGCTCCGAACAGTTTGAAGGTAGCAGAAGTTAGATTATTAACGAAAAAATGATTATTTTTTAAAAATATTGTTGTCAACGTTAAGGTACACACCACCTTTTCATAAAGACTTCTGATGGAACAATGTTGTATTTAGTAACTTGTGATAACAATAGCCTGACTGTTGAAAGAGCATCTCTGTGGTTATCTGGAAGAGGTCAAGGTGACTCACCTGTGGAACAAGGCCTTGTTTTGCCTCACAGCTGTTCTTCTGGTGAAGGAGCAGAAGGCTTTGAAAGAATGTTACTGCTAAATCCATCCTTTCTCTTCAGTTGCAAGCTTTCCTGTACTGTCCTGTAATGTTGTCTAACTGCAGGTGAGTTATTTCCACAATAAGGCTCCTGTGTTAGCAGTTTTTAGGGTTGCCTATGTGTCCTGCTGTCACTATTTTTTCAGTAGAGTGACAGAAGCTGTTCTTTGATTGAAACATGAGGAAAGACATGTTGAAGTCTGATAAGCATCAGTTCTAAAGCAGCTTTACCTCCCGGTTTGCTGCTCTTTGTGATACAGCTAGTAATAAGGTATGCTGAAATTGAGCTTTGTAATTGATTTGAGTTATAATCTTACAAGATATGTGTAAATCTATATAAAGAAATGTTTTGAGTTGTTGAGTCTTTGTAAATCTGTTTTTTGAGTCATGGCATCTTAAACTAAAAAGCTCAGAATAGGAGAACATTATGTGATTGTTCACTGTAATTTTGAATGATTATTTCTCATCACTCCTTATGATTGGCTTCGTCAAAAAACATGTCTCAGTGTGGTGGGGTGTTTTTTGTTTTGTTTGTTGTTACTGTTGTTGTGTTTGTGTTTTTTATCTCAAGTGATTTGTGACTGGACAGCAGTTGTATCTTTTATCCTCATTTCCAGAGCTGCACTTTGGAAAGTGTAAGACCACATTCAGCAGCAGATTAATCTTCACATACTTTGGTTCAGTTTTCATGGTTGCTGCCAAGCAGGCTTCCTTTCACAGACCATTCTGTATTTTGTGGCACTTTAGAATTAACATTTCCTAATGTCAAGTCTGCTCCTTTATCCTGCATGGTGAAAAGTAAACCCTGCTGATACACATTACTAACGAAGATAAGCAACTTGTAAATTTTCTCTTAAGGTTTATTTTTAAAATGCCAGAAGGTGCAATGGGCAAATAACCACTTGTAAATGATCCCAAATGCTTTGGCCAGTACTGAAGATTTTCAGAATTGAGGTGGGGCTAGAGAAGTGCTCAGGTCTGGTTTCTTCTGATCTTGTTTCATTTTTTGATTAAGTACAATGAAGAATGGCATTCTTTTTAAGAAAGAGTTCTAACTCTCATCTCTGCTTAACTGGATGCCATTTAAATTGCGTTAGGAATAAATGTATCTGATAAGGTCTATTATCAAACAATGGAGATGAAAAGCTCTAATCTCCCACCTTTTAATTTACTTTAAAAAAAACGTGTGACATTGGTAAATTTTATTGTCAGAAGTTTGAACCAATAAACTTTTCAATTAGTCTTTAGGCTGGGTTTGACTATGGTTGAAATTGTTTAATTCCTATTTCAACAAACATCAAAACATTTCCAAATTAACAAAACTTAGTAGTCAGTTGGAGTTGAAGCTGAAAAAGATTTGACTGTTTTTCAGTAGGGTGCAATTTGTCCACTTGATCTATTTATAATCTTTATATTTTATTTAAGATGATAAATGTGGTTGGTATTTTACTCGTACAGTGCACTGAAATAAATGATATCTGTCATTTGTAGAGAGCCTGATTATGCATCTTCACACACTACCTTATTTCTCTGTTGGTATTGAATAAAAGCAGCACCAAGACTCTTGCCTGTTAATGTAAATGTAGTTGAGTGCTGGTCAAAGTTATCTAAATTATTAGCTCTCAGAAGCGACTCATAGGCACTCAGTAGCATGGTGTAAATTATTCCCAAAACTAAAGCTTTGAACCAGATGTATCTTTTTTTTTAAGATGATACCACTTAAATCAAACTGTATCTCATATGAGGCTCCTCTTACAGAATGGGAGTTGTACAAATGTTATGCACTGCATTGCTTAGTGCTCTAGCACTGAAAGCACTCTGATCCAAATGCATAATAAATAGTATATTTAGAAGACGTAGGAGTTGAGTTAAAGATCATTCAGAAATAAGAGGATTGTGCTTGACTGGTAAGTAGTACTTTTATAGGAGAAAAGGAAGAGACTTTTTAAAAAAAGTTTGCCTGTCTCCCCATGAGAATGTGCTGATTAACCATGCAGAAGATAAAAAGGCTTTTTCTTTGCTGTTTTTAAGCAGAAGCTAAATTATTTTGGAACAGCTACATGTTCACTCTTTCTTCTTCTACATATTAATGAACATAAATAGGGGCATTTTTAGCCTCTCTGATTTTCATTCAGTTTTTCAAACAATGATAGTGACTATAACAGCTCTATCAGCCTCTCAAGGAGGTTGATTTATGCTTTGGCAGTTTGCCATAAGCATAAAAATAATGTTTATTTATTCACTGGAGAGTGGGAAGGCGGCTGAGATGGAGCAATTCTCCTCTTCTTGGTTTCTTTATTTAAAAAAAAAAAAATCTCCTGGCTCGAATCTTAGGAATTCTTTTAAGCAATAACCAATTTTAATTCAAATTTGTAATTTCTTTAGATAATAATGATTAAAAACATAAAAGATGATTGCTATGATGAGTACCATAAATCTACCATTCTGTGGTAGAAAGAAGTGTTATGGTGTTTTTCTAATTACATTTTATTTCTATCATAGAAGTTTGGAAACAAAACAACCTGTTTTTTTTTTGTTTTTTTTTTGCATACATTAGTCTAGAAAACAATGCATGTGATTGTTTGTGATTGTTGATTGCTAATGTTGTGAGCCTGTTCAGGGAGTTGTCAAAATTCATCTAACATTAGAGCTTGGAGACTCCAGTCTTTTTGTATGGAGCTTTGCTGTTACTGCCTAGTTTAGGACTGCCTCTGCTTTTTTCCTAGGTGCGATAGAAATCTCAACAGGGTCTACTTTCAAATGCTGTTCTAGATGTATTTGTAGCTGAGTAGCATTTTCCGCTGGGACTTCAGTTCATGGAGATAAAGTAATCTATCCCATTTTCTGAAACCAGCTTGCAAAATTCCCACCTGATTTCTAACTGCAGCCCATCAGCTGCATGTTTGGATTTAAACCTGGTAATCATTTTACCTTACTGTGTATTGAAAGACTGAAAACTCAGCTGGTTTCTGCTTTTTTTTTTTTGTTTGTTTGTTTTTTGTTGTTTTTTTTTTTTTTTTTTTTACACTGCAAATAATACTGTTGTCTTTTTTATAGAAGATTCTCAGTGGCATTAATGTCACATACATTTGCTTTGCCCTACTTACTTTTTTTTTCTTTCCTGGTAGAATAATTAAAAAAAAAAAAAAAAAAAAAAAAAAGTGGTCAGGATAAGAAATGCATATGCCCAAGTTAGTAGGATCATCTATAGTGATCATCTTTCAGTATAATTTTTAAGCAGTATTGTGCGTTCTTTGAAACGCAAATCAGGGATTTCTGGAGATTTAACGAAGTGCTCAGTATGGAGGAATGACTGATAAAAGACTTAAAAGCAAATGTGAGGCAGAATACAAGAAACCTTATGTATCATGAGTAAGTTATTATGGACATCCTTTGAGGAAGGTGATACATGTTGATTTTAAAGGTCAGAAATAGCAGACAAACATGAATCCTGTCCTTACCTGTGAGGATTTCAAACCAGCACCTTTTAATTCCAACATGTTGCTTTACATGTTGTGAAATCATTACTACAGAACTACTTCTGACCTCTCCCCTCCCAATAAATAAATAAATCTAATAGGGTGCTTGCATTCGTGTTAGTGGTATCACGATTTTCAGCTTGTTTTCTAGTTATCACAGCACTCCTGGAGGGTGGAGTTCTGTAGTTTCATATCTAACTTAAGTATCATTTTCTTGATACTATGGCTTGTTTAAAACTCTTTTTTTGTCTAGAGGTTTTTTTTTGTTTTGTTTTTGTTTTTTGTGCTTTTTTCCTAAGCTATTCAGTAATGTTTCTAGTTTTATTTAACTTGGACTGATTTTACTTGAAATGAGGTGTGGCTTGAAGTATCTTGATTCATATATATGTCACATAAAGGGTAGATTGATAACCTTCTGGATGACAGATGTTACAAAGATAAAGTACTGTCACAGGTCCTAATATCGCTTCTGAAGATGATTTATCAAGTGATTAACAAGGCTGTCAGAATTTGCTAATATTTATTTCCCAGCCTAGAAATTGTCTTTCTTGTCTCTTTCATTCTAAAATAGTAATCTCTAGCAGTTCCTAGAGGGAGATAAGGCAGAGGGTTCTGCTTCCCAGGAGGTAGTTTTTGAAGTATGGATGCTTTGTTTTTAAAGAATATTAATTGGGGGGGGGGGAAGGGGGGGGAAGTGGAAAGGATTTTCTGCAGTAAAATGTAAAATAAAAAATAATAATAAAAAAAAAACAAAACATAACAAAACCACATTATATACAAAGACATGAAATAGTATTGTTGGTTACTTTGTGCTGTAAATTTATTTTTCTTGGACATTTTAGCCTTTTAGGGATTGCTTATTTGACTAATTTAAGCAAACTCCTGTATCATATGGAACATAAATAGTGAGACTTAAAATAAGTTGCTATCTGGATTTTTTTGTTCAGGATTCTTCTTGGAAATAGAATGTTTTCTGTATTACTGTCAGTATTTAATTGGTCAGCATTAAGAATGCATGAGGATGACTTGTATTTTCAGGTCTATCCTTGACATTTAAAAGAAATATTACACAAGTTAAACGCACTTATTTTAATGCATTTTGTTGCTGGAGTTTCCATGTAAGCACACAAAAATGTGAAAGAAACGTTTTAACTGGGTGTGTAAAAGAAAGTTCTGAAGTGGAATCAGTCTTCCTTCTGATGACAGATGGCGAATGAGGTTTGATCTTCGTGTGAGCGGGTGCTCTACTGGCAGGTTCTCATGTGAACAGATTAGACGTCCATCTGAGACGTTTTTATGATCTTGATTCATTCCCTTGGAAGAGTGAAGGCTTTTACTTCTTTTAAAGATGATTTCAAGTGGCTTGTTGAGATTACATCTTGCATGTGAATTTTAGCTTGGATTATGTAACATGGCAGGGACAGTTTTTAATAGGTATGGTTCAGGTGGTGCTGCAGAAAATGAGTCACTGAGCTTAATGGAAAAAGCTAACATAGACACATGTAGTAAGCAGCTCTAAGTGTGTGTACATAAAGCGTAATAGAAAAAATACTGCTGTTTTATGTTCTTAAAGCATAAGCATTTGAATATAAGCCATCCTTATGTCTGGGGGCATGCCACAAGCAAGTGAAAGCTCAGATCGTTTATAAAAGCATGTTTTTTTGATGGACCAAAGGGAATAAATACTTTCTGAGACATACCTGGGTAAGTGTATGGATCAAGCTATGACACTTGATCTCATCATGGAAGGCCTCAAGCTTATATCAAAGCAAAGCTTATAAATTTGTATTTTATTTAAAATTTCTAATGTATTTCAGCTTGAGAAATTTTGTACTCCAGACAAAATTCCTGATCAAAGTTATATTAGAGTCCTCAGGCCTTTGTTTGAACTGAGATTAATATTATTTTTAATCAAGACTTCGGTGTTTGAGTCAGTGAAAAATGCAGAAATACAAATAGGTGGTACAGAAATAAGAATTATTTATGTATTTCTCTATCTGTATTTCATATAAGGAAGGATGAAGTAGGGATGCTGTGGATGTGATTAGTAAACTGCCAGATGTAATTGAAAGTCTTTACTGGCGTGTAGTTGATCCTTCTCAGGAAGAGGACTTGGGACTCATATCAAGGAAACTTTAATTCGTCAGCAGTTGGTCAGAAACATGCTGAGGGTTTGGAACTAGATGATCCATGAGCTATACCACTATTTGAGTGTAGTAACTTCTCAATCGCTGTCAACTTCAGTGAATTTGAATTTTAACTTTAAATTTCTTGGCTTGTCCCTTTTTCTAGCTTCAGTAAATAGAATTTAAATATACTTTGAAAATGCTTGCATTATGAATGCATTATGATAGCAGATCAAGGCTTTTTTTTATAGCCATGTAACATAAATAACTAAAAAAATTCTCTCAGAAGACACTGGTGCACAAAAAAAAAAAAAAAAGTGTCCATGGAAAGAACAAAATACCAAAAAATGTGTGTGCTTGTTTTTGTCATAGCCAAAAGTTGATCTGTCTATCTGTTTGTTGTTGCTCTGAAGGATGTTTCTGGCCTTTCCTTGACTCCTGGTCACATTGTCTTTTTGCAAAACTGTATGGATGCTTACCCTTGCCTGAGATGATGCATGCGGAGAAACGTTTTGTTATGACAGTAAATGTTGTGTTTCACAAATAATGAAAAAAGTCTTTTGGAATAAAATACCTTTTCTTTTTAAATTTCTTGATACTTTTGTCATAATATGAAGAAATGAAATTAATAGATTTGAAAGGTTTAAAAATTATCTTAAAAATTATAGTTTAATTACTTTGAGGTGTTTGAAAGAATGAATCCCGTACTCAACTCATGGTATTTGACAAGTATGCAGACATGGGTTTTGTATCAGATTATTCTTTGTGTTCTTATAAGAAAAGGTTCAAATTGATTTTTCCATGGTGGTTTGGCTGAGGCATTGTTTTACTTATTAATCAATCCTTGGTAAGTGCTTAAGTTTAAATCATGCATGCATATTTTATGTATGGAGAACCGTATTTTTCAGCTAGAATTGACTAAGGTGAATACAACAGAGAAGGAAAAAGAAGGGGGGGGGGGGGGGGGGGGGGAAGAGGAAAAAAAGATCTCTATAGGGAGAGCCACCAGAAAGTGGTGAGCTTAATCTGTAATCGACAGGTGCCAAATCTGAGATGGCAGGTTCTGCAGGCAGGTGTTGGTTTCCAGTAAGAAGAGTATGGCATGTGTAACTGTTGTAACAAGCTATAGATTTACATGTGTGCACAACCATATGAAATGTACTTACAGTGCACAAATTGTGTCCTGTATCTTCTATTATACCATATACGTTTTCATTCTTTACTGTTTTGGTAAGTAACCCCTTTGAGTGTTTTAAGGATATTTTAATATTTTCAAGTTGAAGTCAATCTGTACCTTCTTTGCGAACACCTGTTAGTGGAGGGCTTGTAGTTAAGTTTAGGCAGAAATTGTCTGATTTAATTTAAACCTCATTTCCTATCCTGATGATGTCCATTATGCCAGTTTACACTTCTGTTTACATTTCTAGGTATATCTGCATGCACCTCCACTCAGCATGGCAATAACACCCTTCATTGCCTCTGCAAATAGTAAAAGTGCTAGTATGTCTTAAGCACTGTAAGTGGGTCTAACCAAAATATTTGGGGTAGAAGATGTTGAACACTCTGAACACGTGTTAAGATGTGGATGTGGAGGGTGTTCACTTTTGTTTTCTTCCACATATTTAGTTGCAAGGTACTGGCAGCGCAAATTCTACTTCACTGTGGTGAGTGGTAAAAATAAATAAACAAAACTCCTCTTCCTGTTTTTACCCTATATTTTCCAGTGTATTTTCTAAAATCAGATTTGCAGTATTAGTGCAATTACACTGACATTTTGTACTTGAGCATTAAGATGTATGAGAAAAACTGTTGATTTACTAAGCAGTTACTGTCTGTTCATTTAAAAAGAAAATTGCATTCATGAGTTGCTGTCTATATGTGTGCCTTCTACAGCATCACATTTCATATCTATTCACCCTTGAGAGGTGAATAATGCTGTTTTGATCCCAAATCCCTATGCAGTGTGGTAAAAGCTGTTGGTAAAAATCTTTCTATCCAGTTTTATATTCAGTCAAACAGAACGTCGATCAAACCTACAAATACCAAGACTATCGTGTTTCTTTATTGCAGTCTTCCTTTAGACCTAAGGAACTATAACAACTCATGCATCTGTAATGGGCCATCCTAGCTGAGGACCTAAGTAAAATCTCTCTGTGCTGAGTGTCAGTCTTTGGTGCTGAGGCTACTGCCTTCCTTGGGCAGAGCTTATTTCTAAGAGGACAAGTATGGGAAGGTTTTGTCTTTGTGCAGTACAGCTGTGTTTCTGTCTTGTCTATGGCAATATTTTTCCTCCTCCCCTTGTAGATGGACCTTGTTCCTTCTAGAATCTGAAGTTCTCTGGGTTAAGTAACATTTAGGAAAGGTACAAATTATTTGAAGATGGCAGTAAGCAAATAAGCTTATGTGTTATGTCATACTACCATGTTGTTAATTCTTGTTTATTATTTTATACAGCCTATACATTAATTTGATTATTATATCAATTGCCTTTATTTAATTTTATAAGTGGTAAGCAAGATATAAAAATAAATAAAGTGAGGAGGATCACTGCCAGTATAGGTTAAACTTCAGGCCTTCTTGTCTTGATCTGTGTCCAAAAAAAAAAAAAAACCCACTGCCAATCACCTTATAGTTCTGAGAAGACATTACAGTCTACTAGGTTAACAGTGTAAATGTTATTTAAAGAATAATTAAGAAAAGAAAAAAAAGTCTGGGTTAATTCTAGAACTGTATCCAGTCATGAAGCTATACATCATAAGAAGTTTATGTGAGGAATGCAAAGCCTTCATCTCAAGCACTTCTTCTACTTACTAGCTGCAGGATGTAGCTCTTACAGTTGTGTGGGTTTTTTTTTTTGTTTTTGTTTTTGTTTTTCAAATATACCAGAAGGGAGTGCTTCAAAAACATTAATATTATCACTTTTGGGAATAAGCGTTGCATGTGCCAAACTCTCTTCTTTTTGCTAACATTTTTCCTTGCTTAATTTGGTAGCTGTAAGATATGTAGGGCACATTGCATAGCCATCTCTACCCAGAAGAGATGAGCAGTTAGCCTTGCTTTAATGTTGGAACTGTAGCTGATCTGAAGTTCAGTGTGAAACTACTGGCACTAAAACAAGGAGTAGCTCTGTAGAAGAGGATGAGTCTGATTCAGTGTTTGCTGGGAAAGCAACCAGCTGAGAGCCAAGAAGGAAAAAAAATGAAATGTTCTGTTTTCCCTGGAAGCCTGCTTGGAATGGTCTCAGTTTTAGAGCATTTTTGGGGCATCTTAGGGCATTGAAATCATTTCCTGAGCTATAGAAAACCCAGCTGTTCTTATATTTGTGCCTCAAAACAAAAGTTTTGTGTATCTCAGTCTAAATTAAATGTGTATACAGGCCCAACTGAAAAGTGCAGTATGCAGTCAGAGTAGAACCATGGGTGGTTATACTGTTATATACAGGCATATATACACAGTGATGTTGATTACAGGAACATAGAGGAATGATGTGTACCTTTCAGTAGTTGAGGAATACAGATGTGCAATACCATGTAAGCTCCTTTTAAAGGGAACGTAAGCTTTTTTTTCTGTAAAAAGTAATAATTGACTACAAGACTTCAAATGCTATAGATTGCTTTTTCCTATACTCCCTTTTAATGGAGAGTTTGAAAGTCTGGATGCAAGAAATGTATATTCTTTCAAAGTCTCTCTTAAAACACAAATTGAAGAAGACTACCCCTTTTTTGCTTTACCCCCAAGGAGTGATTTATTTATGGGAAAACAAACATATCAGTGTTCCACTGTGTACTGGATCACTACTTGGTGTTTTATGTGCCTCAATTGTTGTGCTTTCAGATTGTAAGTCCCAAGGGGCAGGGACCATGTCTTCGTTTGTTTGTACAGCACTGAGCCTACTGTCAGCACCCTATAAATAAGGAGTAATTATAGTGCTACATACCCATGTATTTTGAAAGCGTGGGTCTGCTCTTGCTGAAATACAAGGAAATTTTTCCCTCTTACTTCAGAGACACAGGATACGCGCTATATTAGCTGGCTGAATTTGATTTACGTTGTTGTTTCTCTGTGTATATGAGTTTGTGGAGGGAAAATAGACTAAAAATTATAATGCATCCTTTACATTCAAGGTGCTTTATTATATGAAGTTGTATTTTGATTGTTAAATGAATATATGGGAGGTGTTGTGAATTAACAATACGGTTTCAAATGATGATAACCAGTTTTCCAAAGCTAACAACTTAAGTTATTAATATGATAGTAAAACAAGAAATGAAACTGCTACCAACTGTGGAACACTGTAATTAGAATGGAAAATTCCATCGTTTTGCTCCATAGACACAAAGGTTTTTCTGAGTGCACTGAGTGCAGAGAATACAAGAACAAGAATAGGAAACCTGTTTTCAGCTACCATATAATCTGAAAGGCGCACCGTTTTTTTTTCTTTTTAATATATGTGAAACATACTTTAATGTTGAGGCCTTGTGTGTTAAGGTTCTTTCTGCCTGAAGTGAAGTTTTACGGCCAATTTACAAGGCCTTGCAAACAGGAGTTTACAGTGGAAACAGTGACTCTTACCTTAATTGTAGCAATGTCAATAGCATTGCTGTAATGAGGACCTGGCTACATTCCATCTGTTGACCACACCAATGTTTTTTTGTGCATCATAAAAGGAGTGTTTCCCCTCCATATTTGATTTTCCACATGTCAATCCCTCCTATGCACACCAGCCTTTCAGTTTATTGGCATCCCAACATGCGAGTTGTGTAAATGATGATGTGTGTTTGCTCACACGGTAGAGACACACTATCCCAAGGAGGACTGGTGGCGTATTTTTTCAGATGCAGTGGCTTGGCTTTGTCACATCCCTACAAAGTCACACTGAGTACACACAGCTGATTAAGAAATGAGTTGCATGTCGTGCGTGAGGTTATAGAATTGGAGAGGAAGTGGCACCATGCTGTAAATACATGAGGTCTTGCAGCATGAGGGCATGAGATGAGGCCAAAAGAATGAATTTCGTGTTTAGTGCATGAGACTTAGCACATCAATGAGTATTGGCATGTGTCTGGGAAAAGCTTGTACTTGCATCTGTACAAGGAAGAATTCATGTATTTAAAAACATTACCAAAACCAAATTGCATAATTTTAAATGAATTCTGGGCAATACTAGTTTTTAATCAAACCAAGAACTGAACAAATGCCCCTTCTAAAGTATGTAAAGATTTGGGATGAAATGTCTTTTGTATGAAGTGCAGTTTCATGGTGGTACGTACAGCTGCCTTTGTTCTTAAAGAAGTAAATATATTACTAGAACATTCAATTGTTCTAACCTTTCAATTGTTCTAACCTTTTCCAGTTTCAGTGGCTTTTCTGTCTTTGCTAAGGTGAAATGCTTTGAACGCTGCTCCTCTGTCTTGCATGTTCACTCCTATAATCAACACACCAGCTACTGGCACATCCCTCTTTCTTGTAGTGTGTATGTCTGCATAACAGCATATGCCTGTAGTTAGAGATTGTTCCTGAGAATTTCCTGTGCCACTGTCTAAAACAAGACAATCTTCAGGACTATCAGTTCTGATAATACGTTCCCTAGGCCCCCCTGTTATCTTGTGTAGTAGGTTTTCATAGGAAGTTGAACACAGGAAACTTAATATTGGTGAACCTAATTGGGTCATAAATAATAGTTTTTAGGTCTTTGGGAATTGTGCATTAAAATGCTTCTGTAGCTTTGTTTTTGAGGGAATATTCCGTACTTTTTTTCCCTCACATATGCCATTTTTTGGTAGAGTATCTGCTGTTAATTCAGGAGAAGAAAGAGTCTCAGATTTGAGGATGTCATCTGATCAGCAAACTTTCTTTTAGATGCTCATAAACATATTTGGTAAATCAGAATCTTTTAGACTTCTTTCATTTTGGATTTGTCATTTTAATAAGAAATTGACTCATTACTATGCAGACCCAGTATCCCAGGGCACAGTGTCATTCCTTTCTCAATTGTGTCAGGAAGTTCAATCTTTACTGCTGGTAGAATGCACTTGTTCCTCCAGTAGCTTCACCTTTTCTCTCATGCACCATTCAGCTGTGGGGATACTCTACATCCACATCTGTATACTCACCAATGTCAAATCACTAATAATGATCCTTAAAGGCTATTAAAACTGCTGTCTGATAAGAGGGGCAAGCGACAAGCTAAACTGATAAATACAAATTCAAATCATGACTGTTTATTCCTCTTTACCTTTATTGAAAATTAGTCTATAAAATAGCATTTATTGGGTATTTTTGCCCAGATCTTTTTGGGGGCGGGAGAGACTTTGCCCTATGATTTGGTATGATTGTGACATGCTTTGGAGAGCTGGAGATTTGGCTTTATGCGTGCACTGCAGCTACAAACTAAGTAGTTGTAGCAGAGCAATTAGCATGCAGTTTACATTACTGGTGTTGTTATTGAGTCCTTTTTTTCTCTCTTCCAGTGCCTTCTCAAAGTATCTGTGGGAAAATCTTCCAGAGTTCAGGAGTGAAAAAGAGTTTTAAATTTGTTACTGTGAAGGTCTCCTAATGGATGATAATGGGACAGGATAGGGAACAAATTGGGCATGGCAGGAGTGTAGGTGATGGAGAGGTTCAGTGCATGAGCTGCCCACTAATCTCACCTGATCATTTGCTTTGTAAACAAGTCTGTGGTAGTTGTTTTACCTTTCACCATATATGTAAAACAAATAAAATAAATGCTAGCAGATTATCAAAATATGAAAAGGGATAAAGACGTTCATTTAATGTGCATCTTATTGATTTATGTTTTATGTGTTTACAGAGAATTAAAAAGCATAAATATGGTAGCGTATAGTAGCTCTCATTTTTGTTGCTTTTGAGCAAACAACATGCATAGGAATTTTGGCTCCTTACCATAACCTATCTTAGTCAAATATTTCTGTTTGCTACTTAAGGATATTCTTTTCCTTGATGTAGAAGATTAAATAATCAAAGAATCACAGACTTGAAAGATACATATTCTGCTCATAGCCAAATGTCTTGGGAGCCTTTGAGGACAGGGTTGATATATCTTTTGGAATAACAGTAAACAAAGTTTGTTTTCTAAAGCCAAAATAGTTTTCAAATGTTGGTAATTAAATGGAGTCCATAAGAAGCTAGAATATTAATATCAAGGATAAATATTTCAGTATTAGGAGATAATAATTTGCAAGATTCATTAGGAATGTGATTCAAAACTATTGTGGCTATATCTTTCACCCACACCCTTAACATTTTACTATCATAATTGAGCTCGTAGTGAATACATAAGTAGGGCTTGGTAATGTCTTGTATTTTACTGTATAACAAGGAGTTTCAGTACACGCTAAGTGTGACTATAGTTGACTCAGTCTATTATTAATTGATCCAGTTTCATTGGATACATTTTTAATACATCTAATCTTTAGTATTTTAACACATCATTCAAAGATCTGTTCTTAATTCTAATTCAAGTTGTTTTCTCATGTGTTCATTCTGCTCATTTGAAATACAGCAGCTGAAAGATAGTTATTTCAATAATTATTTAGGGTTCCCTTTTGCCTAATTTTGTCCGCTCAGTATGATAAAACAAACAGGCAAAAAAACAAAACAAGAAAAAAACCATATTTCTTTTGTTTGCTTTTGTCTCTTCTCAGGTAAATGTACAGGTCAATGAGCAGATGACAGCAACGATGTTTTTGGTAGTTCTGAGCTAATGTATGTCATTCATTTAGAAGATTCTGTTTTTTATCATTTACTGTGTCAGTTTTTATCACTCTAAGTTTCTATTTTTTAAATTATTATTTTTGGCCCACGTCTGCTTAGGTATATATATATATATATATTTAAACATTTTTATTTCCATCTTTAGTTTTTGGTATGTCCATATTGCCAGATAACCTTTATAATGATATATGACAAGCTGCAAAAATTGTCAAGACAGAAAATAATTCCTGGATTTTAGAATGGGTCATGGCTAGTAGAAAGAACTTTAGTAAAATCCTTTAATAACAGAAGAAAAGAACAAATTTATAATGAAGTAAGTTTGGATATCACTTCTTCAGTGATAGCTTGCAAGGTGAGAGCAGGAACAGAAAAAGTAGAAATTAACAAGACAGCTTTCACAAGTTGCAGAGGCCAAAGTAGTCTGATGAGCAAGGAATATAAAGCAGATAGAACAGCAGTGAGTTTGGAGGAACATGAGGCAAAGTGCTTAGAAGACATTAGCATGTCATTCCAGGGTTCAAAACTACAAATAGCTGAGGAAGGGGATAATGCATTGACAATTTTGAAAGAAAAATTAATCGCTGTTCAGCCACTTGAGCATTAATTGAGAATTAAGCTAGGTTTGGAGGAGAGTGAACCAGGGAGATTACTTTTGTACATCTCATTGAACCTTGAGAAGGGCGTCCCTTTAGAGGTCCCTGATGAGTTACTTCCATGAATGAGGCCACTTAGAATGACAGGAACCTTCATGATAAAAGTAATTATAGCATGTATTTCACAGCAAACAAAAAGTAAAAATCACATTATGGGAGAAAAAATTATAACAGGGAAGACAAACCTCAAAAACTTGTGGTTTCTCTGTCATTCTGAATCCTTCATTTAATGATGTGTTTGTGGTCCACAACCAAAACAGAAAATTTTGGTTGTGTTGAAGGTATCATTTGAGGATTTATTATGGATAATATCATGGAGGGACGTTGGTTTTATGAGTTTTCAATTGTGGCTTTATCTGTGATGGAAGCTATAAAAAGCAAAGGATTTGGAAGTGTTAAGATTTTCACTCTACAGTAAGGAAGATTTAGCTTGCTCACCACCTGCATGCTGCTATCCTCCAAGGTCTGAGCTTTCCTCTGGAAGGTCGTGCTCAAATACATGCTCAGTATTTATTTTTGACACTCCTTTTCGTACATCTTTAATAGCAAATATAAGGGTTTTATTTTATGATTTATAAGGTAATGATCTGTAAAGATTTGGTAATGCTGCTTTGAAACAATCGCTGCAGTCACTTCTTGAAGATATAAACCCGAGGAAAACATAATGTGTCTGATATAGATGAAAGAGCAAAGGATAAAAAAAAAGCAATAGTTGCTCAGTTGCAGCAACTGTGGTGGGAGGTAAATAAAGCAACGTCTGAGGTATTTCACAAAAGCAAAAGAAGCAGCTGTCAAAGCCCAACACGCATGTTTTGATCTGATCTCAGATACCTAGCACATTAGAGGAGAAGGTGTCTGCACAGGCATGGCAGTACAGCAAGTGATTGAAGTGCAGCCTCCTTTTCAAGTAGGCCTCTTTACAAGCTTTGCAGCACAATTTCTATCTCAGAGTTAAAAAGTTGTTGAACGCATTCCTAGTCACTAGGCAATTTGTGTAATGAAAGGGCTTTCCTGCTGCAATACTTCATTTGGTCTTTACTAGTGTTAAAGAGGTAATTATCACTCTTACTATTTTCTGAGCTGACAACCAAGGGGGTCTAAAATGCTTTTTCTGTCTGATAATGTGCTTAACTAGGTTTCAATGGAGTTGCATATCATGGTTCACTGCCCCTTGAGTTTTTTCAGGACCTGAAGTGACTGGCTTAGTGACTAGCAGTAATGTACGTATCAGTGCAGATCAGCAGCAGATAATTTAGTCTGATCTTGTTTGATTTTATGGGTCTCCTAAAAACTTTGTTTCCACATACCTAGCAGCTTAGCAGAGAGGCATATGATTTCAAGCTGCTAAACTTCAAGGACTTCTTTAGAAGGGGCAAGAATGCATGGTGGAGGAAAAAAGGGTGGAATTAATGCTGAGAAAGAATTTGACTCTGGTTTATACTCTGTTGCCTTTCATTTTTAGACATGTCTGCACTGAATACTATACATTTCTGCATCTGTTTGTGGTACAAGAAAACAGAAATGAGATGACCAGATTTTAATAAATAAAGTGTTTTCAGATGATAGTTCTCATGTTTCTCTAAGAGAAAAGAGAAAGTTCTTTGCAATTCTAAATATAACTTAATATCTGCAGTTAGGGAATTCTTGATGTTGTTACTGTTTAACAGTAATCTCTGTAGAAATAAGGGTGCACATTTACATTCCTAAGAACTTGATGTATTTATGGAGTGTAGGATAGTAAATAGATTCCCTTTTAGGTTTTGTTATTGTTGTTTTGTTTGTTTGTTTGTTTTTACAGTTAGACAAGCTACAGTTAGACAATAAGCAGGCATTTCCGATAGGCAAGATAGGACATACAGCTAATACAGTTAATACCCAACTACCAGAAGAAAAACAAGAGAGGCTTTAAGGGCCCTCACGATACACTGTAGTATAAGACACATGGCAGCTCATAGACTCTAAATAAAGTCTTACCATTTGAGTGCGACGTTACTCATGAATTATTTGACTGTGGTAGCAATACTGATAGTGATATCACACCTATGAAAACTGGAATTCATCCAGCTACAGTTGCGATCTTCAGTCCATTAATGTCCGTTGAAAGTCAGCTGTTACCTTACACATGAAACTGTTTGAGAATGTTTTACCTTCATTGCTGAAGCATAAGAGTGTTCAAAAAACCCATTCTTTTTAGTTTAGGTTCCTCTGAGATCCTTCATTGCTACTTTACTCATAATCAATATCTGATGTTAATACTAATAACATATATTCTTTTTAAAAATCTAAAGTTCATACAATGACTTAAACTTCCATATTATGTCAACATATGAACATTTATGTCAATTTATAGAATATATGGTGATATCAGTAGATGAATACATCAGTATACCAATATGTCAAAAATTACAACCATGCTATTTTTGACAAATAACTTCTTCAGTAATTAACATGTTGTGATGCCTAGTACAATTTTTTTTTCTGTCTTAATTATCAACATAAATCTTCTACATCTTTTTATTTTAAAATTATGGCACTTCAAAATTCCCTTTCTGACTCTGAAAATAAAATGTAAAAAAAAAAAAAGACAATGAAGCAGTAATACAGATTTATCAATCTGCATTACATCTTCTCTTTACAGTCTAGCATCCTTCCTTATATTAAATGCTGTCTGACTTTTATTATAGCTGGTAATTTCATGAGATGATTTAGAGCACTTGCCACAGAAGATATGTCTCAAGACTTTGCATAAATGCTTTCATGTGCTTAGCAGAAAAGGTCTAGCTATTTTCAGGCTAGTGATTTAAAATAATAATGATAGTAATAATAATAATAATAATCAGGAAAAAAGTAAGTAGTATGAAGTGGAAAGTTCTTTGAACAAGTTTACTGTTTCTATCACTTGAAGATATGTTCTGCATTTTAGCAGTTGAATAGTATTCATTCCACGGATATACTTTGTGTCATCCAATTAAATGTATTTTTCACGATTAGATTAATTTATTTGCATTTAGAAGAGTTCCTTTTTGTGTGAGACTATTAGATTTTAGCAACTGAGTTTCCCTCTGCATGATCAAGTCTTGGACTGAGGAAGATTTCCTTTAAATTTTCAGTCTGGGTCTGCTGGTGTCAGGTCCAGGGCTTCAGCTCCTGTTTTTTCTGCTTCATCTGCCAGTCCATAGAGGTGATTTTCCCAACAAGTTGATTTGAGGGCAAGAATTGAAGTCCAGAGTGGGCTGAGGCTGATGAAGATCCTGGATACAGGAGGAAAAGGTTTGAGAATATATCTCAATAGCAATGAAAGGTTGAAGCTGCTGTAGTAGTAAGGTGGGACTGAGGTAGCTGTGCAGTCAGATGAGAAATAATGGTTGGTGGTTCAGAAGATCAGAAGGAAGACAGGGACTGCTAAGGTATGAAGATGGGGATAGAAGGCCATAGTAGAAATTGCAATGCATGGATGAGAATGATTAAATACAGAATTTGGAGGGGAGATGGAGTTGGCTGAGCAGAACCCCTGGAAGGGTATGTCTGAGGAGGCTGCAGAACTCTGAGTCTGAAACTTTTTACATATTGCTTATTCAAACTTGCAGGCTGGTGTTATAGAATTTTTTATCCATGTACAATTTTCACAGGTTAAGAAGATTGTATACAGATAGAAACATTTCTGGAAATTCATGGTGTAAATTTAAAAAAGAATGTGTATAGACTTATCGCATTAAGTGATTAACATTAAGCTATGTGACAGAAAGAAGGATCAGCTTCTCAGTATGATTTTAGTCAGTGAAGTTTCCTCAAGTGAGGTGTATAGCTCAACAGCTTTTATTGCAGGACCTAAGTATTCAACATTCACAGGTATTACTGAGTTTTTGGATTTTTTTTTTCCATCTACAAAAGAGAAAAAAAAAAAAGGCAAATAAGTAAGCTTAAGGAGACAGCTACATGCAACATGAAGAGTACTGGAAAATACACAAAAAATGAGGACGATATGATTCAAATAAACCTTTATATATACAACAATTTTCTGTTGAGGATCTTCTCATAAAGGTCATGTAAGTCAATGGACATATAGGTTACACAGGATAACATGTAGTTAAAGACGGAATAGAGTACTGTCAGAATATTTTGCTTGCTTTGCTGGCAGTTTTTTCAGTCAATAGAACTATTTATTTGACCTAATTTGACAATTTAGACATAAATATATAGGATTTTCCAATTCGGCAAATTCTGTGCGTTGGTGGCTTCTACAAACTGATAGCTGTAAGATTGCATTACAAGGTCTTTATTTGTCAGATTCTGTTTAATATTTAGAGTAAACATAAAATTTCATGAAATTCAGGAATGCTATTTTGTGATCCTGGTATGCAGTTAAAGTGAGAAGTTCATAGTCACAAGGATATACAGCTTGTATTGCTAGAAAGGTAGAAAATGCATGGTTATTCTGAAAACCAATGCTGAATAATTTGCACTCAATTCAGGCAGTTTTATTTCAACTCTTTTCATGTCATTAATGCAGCATTTCATACTAAAATGAGTTTATTTATAATACATTGCAATCTACTTTGTAACAAATCCTGAAAGTATGTGCAGAGAGGCAGCACCTCTCCTTTAGGAAGGTTCTTAGTGGAAGTCCCTTTCCTCGGATAGAAAAAAATAGTTTTTACTGATATGACTAAATTAGGAGATCAGCATCCAGTCTACTGTTTAAAAAAAATAATTATCTGCATGATCAAGCATAACAGTGAAATAGTAATCAGTAAATGTGTGTCTTTTGGTTTCAGCAGAGGTTGAGAAGTTCTTAAACTGTTTTGGAATTATTATTGATTGGGGCTATGGATTGCTTACTATTAAGACAGGACTGTACTCTTAATCTGAATTGTCATGTAAGTCTTTCTATGTCTTACGTTGTTAAAAGCTCCAGTTCTTGTCATTCTATTTCTCTGCAAAGTTCTATACAAAGATACAGTGCTCTGTAAGTAGTATGTCTATGTCTACCACAAACTCCACATATTTTTAATGACTGTCATTGAGTGGGATAAAGTCAGTAACAGTGAGTTTGGATTCTGCAGAAATAAGTAATGATTTCTTATTAATAATAAAAAAAAAGTGTTTTTAATAATTTAGTAATTATAATTTAATGTACAGTTTGATAGAGTTTTCTGAAGGATTTAAATGTAAAGATATATTTAAAGTTGGCTTTAGGTGGAAGAATAAAAAGTAAACTAATACCACCTAAAAATGCTTCAAAGTCCATTTGTCAGGTTCTTTCTGGCATTGAAGTTTTTGCATCATTTTTAATGTTGAAATCAGATCAAGTCAGTGAAATTTCTTTAATGAACTTTAGGGCACATCTTCAAAGAAACCTGCAGTTGAACCTGTAGAAAGGCCAATGCCTTTGAACTGTGGAAAAGAAGTTTATCCTAGATTAGCTTGATCTTTACGTTTACTCTGCCTACTAATCTAGACATGAAGATCTAAGCTTTAAGAATACCTCTGAACTGCAGTGACAACCTAAAAGTGATGCATTGTTGTAGATAAATTCATTACTTCCCACTGGTATTGGCATTTTACATTTGAAAGAATGACAAAATGATTTATTTTGTACTGTGAACGTAAATATTCTGTCTCTGAAAGAGCACTACCTTTTCTTTAGTTTTGTTACCTTATACACCGAAAATTTAACTTCATTTTTTGTTTTCATTCTCTCTGTAATGTTTCACTGTACTTCCATCCAGTTCAGTCTTTCATCACCCAAATGTGGAACAATGCACCTTCGAATGTGAAAGAAATAACAAAATATGGAACAAATTATGAAGTGATGGAGAAGGGAAACGCAAAACTGCATGGAAATAAGTGCATTAATGCACAGGTTCTGATGTACATAAGTCTGTTTTGAAGGACACTGTTTAGTTTGAACTTCTGCTCTTAAATTTTGCTGTAATATGATATAACGTTTACTTTGGTGAGTACTTGAAGAACTTTTGGTGTTAACAGTATTCTTTTCTATAAAAATTCCTTTGGATTTCAGATTTTGTACTCTTTCCAGGATACAATAAGAAAAGTATGGAACAGATTTTTTATAGAAAAAACAACACTCAGTGGTTTGCAGCTGGCAATCACAGTGCCTCTGCTGCTGCTTTTGTTTTTGTAGAGTGCAACAGGTCAATTCAATATCAGAGCTGAATATGTTCTTTCTCTAGTCAAAGTGAAAATACAGACCTAGCAAAAAAAAAAAAAAAAAAAAAAAAAAAAAAAAAATTAAGAGACCACTGGTTTCTTCTTTTCCATCATTCTGTAAAATGTCTTTTTAGCAACCATCTCCTTTTGTGGAATCAAGTAGGGATAAGAATACTTACTCAACTGTACAAGGAAAATATGCTATTTCTTTAGAAATATTGACTGCCATACCTGGCATTATTTGATGCCTACTTTTCACTATAGATTAATTGGAAATCATATGGTGAAAGTGCAGTGAAACTGAAGACCTCATTCATAATCAGATTAAAAAAATATATTATTGAAAAGGGAAGTAAAGAAGTGGCTGAAGGAATTGAAAATTGAAATTATATGGGAAGAGTGAATATATAGAGTGAAGGAATTGAAAATTGACAATTAAATGCTATATTTTCCTGTATGTCACTTTATTTTTAGAGTAAACCATGGTACTGTTAATGGAAATTTCATCACCACTGAATTTAGAGCTGTTTCATCCTCTTATCTGTTAGCTGTTTCTACTTTTTATTCCTACTATTATTTTAAATAGCATCCCCCCCCCCCCCCCCCTACTCAATCCAGGTTTCTAAGAGTTAATAATCTTTTGCATCAAAGGGAAGAATGCTCATGCTGTATACTGTATAGCTGAAACCAAGATCCATGCAAAAAGTTAGCTGATCTAATGGACGGATTCCAGTAGAGCAGTCATTTTGAATCTGGACTTTCTTAGTTCCTGAGAGTATAGGATTTTGAATGCTTTTATCCTTTTATTGGTGAATGCACTAAAGTGCGTGCAGACAGCAAATGTTAAAGTGGCAGTCAGATAAACTTGTTAAAGCAGTGGGAGTTTTTCCTTTCTTTCTACGTGACTTTATCATCTCAGTGGAGTTAAAAGGCAATTAGCCCTTCAGCTCTTTTCTGGCCAGTTTATTGGCATTTTACATACAACTGTTGAATAGACAGTGCCATATTAAAAATTCCAATGAAGCTGGCCTGGGGATAACAGACTCTAAATTTCAGGTTAATGTTGGTTTCCTTAAGAGGAACTATTGCCAAAAAGCTCGAGTAAAATTATCTAAATACAGTACCTATGCTGCGTGCGCTCATAGTTGATGGAAAATTGTAGTAGTCTAGCTGCATGCTGTGTTACATTTCCAGGGAAATATTTTTATAAAGAGTGTTTGATGAAAAAGTTTATTCCGTTAGTAATAACAGGCTACCCACTGTGTTAAGGCAATGAACATAGTGAATAGAACTAGACATTCTCATCATAATAACAACAATTATACTTGCTTTGCATTTCTGTAATTTTCATCTGTGATCATGAAAATGATTTACAAATGTGAGTTATTTATTTCTTTTAGTATATGAAATGAGGGGGGAGAAAAGATTGTCTAATTTCTGACTACATTTAGTAAAAAATAATTGAATTTCATTTTTCCTAATGATTGCGAAGAAAATATTTTGGATTGTTGTTTTTTTTTTTTTTAATCTCAGTTCAGTGAAAATAGTAAATCAAGCACTTTGCACTCCTTGCAGACCAAATTGTTCAGAACTGAAAACTGATTCTAATTTAATTATTTTTCATCACTGAGAAGAATAAAGCACAGGCACAAAACACATAAGCTCACTACTGGAAAATAAATTGGAATTCTAATAGTATTTCAGTTTTAATCTGCTACTGCCAAAGAAAATTGTGGGAGGTTTTTTTTTTGATAGATTTGAATATGAATATTATTGGACTTTAATGATATATACACTGCTTCTAGGAAGAAACATTTAATTAAATTTTTTAGCTGATTCTAATTTGCTGATTCTGGAACAAAAAATGAGAAATCCATTGAGGTCTGTGTGATTGAAAACCAGGTGGTATAAACAAAGACTAGATCTGATATTTTTAACCTGACCATATGCATTGCTCCTAGTTGTGTTACCTAAGTGTGAAATCAATAAAAAGTCCCCTTATAATTTCAGCTGAGTTTTGGATAGCATCCATTTCAAAATACGGAGAAAAGCTGATAGGTTTAATGAAACAAAAGCCCTGTTTTCATTATTTGTAGATTCCCGTTCTGCTCCAGAGAGGGCACTCAGATTTTGTTCAGAGAATAAATGGTGAACTTCTGCATCAGTGTATCTTAACAGAAAACAAAGCAAACCAAAATGCTTCCATTTGCTCAGGTATATAAGCCAGCAGATTTTCTTTTGCTGTACAACACCATAATTGGAAGTGATCATCAGTAACCACAGTTTCATTTTAAATGGGTATATCTGTACTTCATCTATGACTGGTAGGGGCTCAGACTTTGCTTCTGGTACTGATGAGGCATCATTAAAGTTTTCTGTTACTTATGTATGTTAGTGCACCAAATTTATGTTGAAAGTCAAAAACTTGGCTTCCTTAAACAGAAATTACAATGTCAGTTAAAACTGCGGAATTTAGGAAGTTACAGATTTGAAGGAGCTAGTATCATCATTTCTTATTTTGACGCGCTTTAGGTGCATTTTACTATGCTCTTCCCTTTAGTTTCATTTTCTACATTTTCTGTAATACCTCACTGCTGTTCCATATGGACCAGTTGGCTGTGGGAGAGACAACCACTACTGCTGTAGGCCATCTTAGCTCTGTACATTATCTTGTTGCAGATTTCTTACATGCTAACAGATTTGTAGACCAATGTACAGGTTTTGTGTGAACCTCTTTTCTTTTTTTCTGCCCTTTATCACCTGTGTTGTTCATTTGCAATACCTCAAACAGTAAAAATACTGCTGTTATGCTGCTGGTGCTGAAGGACCTGGTGTGGTTCTGAGCTTTAAGCTATTTCTAATATCTCTCTCTAGGCTAGGCACAAGTCACTTTTTAGCATCTGCAAAATGAAGAAAATTGAATGTACAATCTTATTTTATAGAGATGCATCAAAGGTAACTTGTTAAAGTCTATATAACTGTTTTGAAAATGAAAAGGGCCATAAAATACTAAGAACATTACATGAGTTAAACTCAATGCTTTGAGCAAATGACCAAGACATCTGCAACAAACAAAGACGTTTGAAACAGTGCCCAGCATCTGTGTGCCATCTTTCCCTATTAAGATAGTAAGAATCTTTCTCTTTCATATCACAAAGATACAAATAAGTTTCTTAGTGTTCTAGTGATATCCAGATATGGTGATAAGCAGCACAGAGAAGCCGAGGAAGTACTTACTAACTGTAGTTTGAGGGAGATGGTGACAAAAGTAGCAGTTCAAAAACTTCGGTGGTATTAAAGGGAAGCTTTGCTCTAAAAAACATTTAGGTTGTAAGCAGAGTGATACTGAGATCCTAGAGTGAAAAATGTGATCATTAATAGAAATAACCATTATTTATAGACACCAGGGGGCAGAATTAAGGTTTCAAGAAGAGCTATAAACCTGGTACTTCCAACCATCTAAAGTACTGTGTATTTATGTTGCAAACTCAGACTTTTAAATGTAAATGGTATAGAATTTTATAGAATATAGAAATATTGATCTAAATTTGAGGAAACAAAAGCATTTAAATTCACTGGAAAGAGAAGTGTGACTGCTCATATATTCAGATTGTGAATTTATCTAAAAGCTAATTTTAATTTGTTTCAGCTGATGTCCAGGACGTTGTTTGTGGATATCCACATTGTTTGTGGATAAATTAGTCCAGCTTTCTAAAGAAAAAAACATCAAACAAATCCTTTTGTAGAAGTTAGATCTCTTTTTGTTACTTTCTAAAATGCAGAAAATACTGCAGATAACCGCAGCTTTTATTTCCAACCTGACCTTCCATGTTCTGAAACTAATTTGCCATACTGCTTCTCAAAGTCTGCTCAAGGACTTCCTTTAGCAGAATAATGTGGTTCTTATTAAGCACATCCTATAAGACCCAGGAGGATTGCACGCAAAGGAAATAAGACAGAGACACAAATGAATTTCCATCTTCCAGTCAGATATATGATATTGATGACCAGGATGTATATGAAGGATATTGTGAAGAAGACGAAGAAAAAGAATTAAAGAAAATGTTTGACAAATTGGCTGTCTTCGTATGCAAAGATGACAAGTGGTCTATACAACTGACTAGAAGAGATGTAGGCATCAAGCCAAATAGCTGTACAGTCAACAAGTCTCTTTGAATCACATGCTTATATGTAAACTCTCTTTTAAATAAGGCCTCACTTTAAATTACATCATTGTGAAAGACTTAAAAGCCCATAAGTTTTACATGAAAACTGATAGTTTCTCTTCACTCCAAATGTTGTTTTCCACTGGTATGAATTTTATATTTTTACCAGAATATCAAAACAGTATGCAAAAGTGGAACTTCTCTAGGAGTATTTTTCTCCATTTTTAATGAAACACACCTAATATAAATGGTTGTGAAAATAACAGCACACATTTCAGAATATCCTTCTTCCTCTAGAGAAAGTGACAAAAACATTTTCATGTTAGGTTGATTTGATAGTGCAGTCTAGTGGCTATAATTCCTGATGTTCTGATTCTAGTGTGTCTAGCTCAATGCATCTAAATATAGATTTCAGAAGTTTTACACTTGGTTGACAGGAAGGATTTACCTTGGATATCTGGCATACTACAAGTGTGAACAAGTGAATGAACTCAGGAACTGTGACTGTTTTTTTTTTTTTATTCTTCAAAAATATGTAGAATTTGGACAAGCAAGATTCTAATATGATTTTCCTGTTAATCTGTTCTAAAGCATGAAATCTGATATTTTCACCATGACTAATCCATGAAATTTTTCAACTTTGTCTGTGATTTACACAAGCTCTATTTATAAAGAGAACTTGTTTAAGTCCTAGGGCATGGAATATTATTTCCCAGAATGCTTTTAGTGTCTCTTTACTAATAAACAAAATGTGCACATTGATTATATTGTTTCAAGATCAGGGGTAAAATATGAAGAATATGCAAGAGTGTATTCTGCATAGCAGCATATATGATTCTTAAGCCATTAAGAAAATAACCTATTGTATCAGAGATGGTAAGAGTGGTTGTGATCGTGTAGTTTACCTAAATTAATTGGATAAATTGCCTGTAGACTAAAAACATGTGTGTTACTTGTTTGTCTTTACGTTGTAGGCTTTCAAATTAATCGCTGTCAGCATAAAACGACCAAACAAAAATGGATTTGCATGAATTTTTTGTGATGGGGATGGAGGGAGGGGGAGACAGCTTGAATGACAGTGAAGATAATTCTATTTTGTATTTGAGGCAGAGGAAATTGCTGTACAATGTTCACATACTGAAGTTCAATTTACTATATTTGGGGAAGAGTAAGAATCCTTTATGTAAATGTAATAACATGCAAGTAATACCTTCAAAAGGAAAGAAAAAGGTCTCTTGTGTATGGAAAGTTAGTCTTCTCCAGCTGTCCTCTCTCACTTTGTGAGGGAAGGCATTTGGGGAAAGGCCAAAACACAGATATTCGCAAAGCATCCAATTTTTAGTTCAGCATAATGTCTTAATCAGCTTTTACAGAGCTGCTCTGCTCTGTACCAAACATGCTATAAATGTGTGATACATCCGTACATGTAAATAAGTCACACTCCCTGTGGTGATGAAAACAAGATGACTGCATATTTCAATAACAGCACAATGCTGCAGGTGATGGAAAAGCAGCATTGTCCTGTTGTTTTTCAGTTGAGCAAGGGATAGGAATTGCTGAATATTATGGCTATCTCTACATCATTTCAAATTCCTGATCATACAGTTTTATGGCAGATCTCCAGAAATCATACATTTTAACCGCACAGATGGCCAACTTGTGACATTATCTCTAGATTGGAGCCAGCTAGCAATTATTTGAACTGGTCTGTATGTCTCTCTCCAGGAAAAAATGATCATAAATCTATTCATATGTCCATCAAATTATCAAAATGTAGACGTCATCTGTCATTCTCACTCAATCATATGATAGTAAATGGCTGTTTTGTAACCAGATAGGTTAACTTCTGGGTGTATGCTGAGGAAGGGCTCATGAGGTAGTCTCAGGGTGTCATGATATTCTTATGTACTTGCCCTGACCATGAAAGGGAAACCCTACACCTTTGCACCCGTTGGTCATTTCCCTGCCCTGCTTCCTTAATCACTGTAGTTTATGCTCTCAAAGATACTACAGCCTCTTAAACTGATTTCTGAATGAAAAGGTTTAACTGGGTAACTAAAAAGATTAACAAAACATCAGTGAGTTTCCAGAAAGTACAAAACTATCACTTATGTAGACGTGAATTCAAAGCAAGTACTTAAGCTGACTATCAAATAAGGAGTATTAATAGCAATATAAAATTAAAGGTTGAGGAGGCTGAAAAACAACAACAACAAAACACAACAAAACGAGAGGGAATGTTTCTTCTTGTATGTTACAATTTATCTATGGAACTTCTTGCTCCATTATGCTGTTCCAAAGTTTTTTGCTGGTTTAAAAGTGGTTTGATGTTTTCATGGAAAAGAAAGGAACAAACATTTCAGAGGCTATTAAATACAGAGGTACTGTTTGCAATGCATAACGAGTATGATTTGAAGATTGGTTAAGCTCAGGGATTATGCCAAAAGTCACCACTGGAGAAACAGTGCTGCAGCAGATGAATTTCCAGTGTTCTTTACCTCTATCTCCTCTGCCTTCTGCAGTTACCTCACCACTCAGAATTCTCTGTCCCACACTGTTTTAAGAGTCAAGGGAGAAGTGTGGCTTCTAATCCGGGCTGGAATCTGTTCTTCTTGACCTAATTTATTTCAAATTTACTAAACTAATTAGTCTGCAAGGATTTCTTGTGCAGAGAGGCGAAGAATTTGAGGAAGATGTTATATGTAAACTATTCATATGTTTTGTATCTGCCTAGCTATAAAGCAATTGAGTAAATTCTCTTCTAGTTGCTCATACCATGAAATGGGAAGTGCATGGGATCTTATCCTTTTAAAAGATATTTAAAAAGTAATATAATAATAATATAGCAATGAATGTGAGATTTCATAAAATCCCATTAAAGTTAATAATCAAAATGATCTTTTGATTCTTTCTTTTCATCAGGTGATAACTTGGTAATGTCTTTGTAAATGCACCTGTTCCCATCTTATCTTCAAAATCTTAATGATTCTCTCATATTTCTGGTGTAACGAGGAATTTCTGGATAACCAGCAAAGTTCCAGAGATTCTCTTGTTGATTCATTCTACGTATTCTAGTTGTCTCAGATATTTGTTTGTTTGTTTTTTGTTTTGTTTTGTTTTTTAAATGTAAATTTAACCTGGTATACATAGAATTGTTCAGGAAGGAATTAAAGATTTGCAAAAGTATCAAATTAAAATGTTTCAAAGGTTTTATCTTCTCCATTTGCTGAGTCTCTTAGTAAATTCTCTCGTGTTTAATGCATTTAGCCTCTAACATTATTAAAGGATTCTGTTTTACACAATTAACCTGGCATGTTCATATGAGACAAAATGTTCTTCCATGTAAACTAGGGCACCAGGATTCACTTATATATCTGTTGAATGTGAAAGTTCTATAGTAAGGCCTTTTCCTAATGTGTAGGTTTATCAGCTAAATTCTCAGTTGTTTTGCTTGTATTATGTCATTCATGTCTGAAAAGAACGGTGTCATGCTGTTTGTGAATCTGATCTCCTGCTGCTATTTAGCCACTTGTAGGATTCTGTCCCAGTTCCTCTAATCCACTCTGCTTCAATAGCACCATATTTGGACTCCTTCACACATTCTTCTGCTGCTCTGTTTGGGATGCTCTGTGAGCTGAATTAGAATTTTAATATTCCGTGCAAAACAGAAGGAACCTTTTTGTTAAATGAGAGTATAAGGAATACTCTTCTCTGCTCCCATGGATAAAATTTCTACATGTGTACTGTATTATTTTCCTTCAAACTATTGTCCAGAAGTTGGGGCACTGTTTCAATTCATTGGTTTACTTTATATAAATCCGTTCCAATTTGAGGTTTAATGTTGCAAGGCCTGCTTCCATTTTAAATTGTTTCTTTTCTGCTGTAACTCTGCATTCAGAGTTCAGCGCTCCTTTTTTTCTGTGATGTCAAAGGCTTACTGATATCTTTTTGAGGTGCTCATGTAAGTAGGCCATAGTTAAAGCAGAGAACCTGAAGGGCTCTGAAAATCGTGTTAGATATGACACTGGAACACACAGTTCACTGTATTGCTGTATATATTTTTGCCTTACTTTCAAGAAGTCAGTAAAGATTTGTGTAGACTTTGATGCTTTGCCAGTAGCTATTTTCTGATCCCTACATAAAGCAAGATACGGAGAAAACAATGTAAAATTTGAGTGGTATATCTATATGCACATTGTCAGTTTACTTCCTGGCTGAGTGTACTAACTTTAGTGCAACCACTTGTGTCTAAGCCAGCAGTTGTAAAAGCAGGCGTAGTTGGCAGACCATGATCTTTTTTAAGGTAGAACACACACTATTTTTAAGAATAGTGTCTTAGCTAATGGGATTTAGTTTACTGAAAAAAAAAGTGCTAAGACTATCCCGTTTACTCTATAAAGGATGGATGTCCAACCTTTTGTCTTGCCTGGGCATATGGAGTGAAGAGGAATTGTCTCGGGCCTTATATATGTAGACCACTCCAAAAGTATTGCCTCCTATTAATTTTTCATGGAAACTACAGCATATACAGCAAGCACACTAACTCCGATAGAGCAAATTCTCAGCTACAAGACACTATTTTTCACCACAGTCATCACCATTAGCTGTGCATTGTCACCACTGATGAACAAGGGCCTGCATGCTGCACTCATCAGAAACTGCACGCTGTGGAGTGACCAATGCTTGCTGTTGCCGCTGCTAAAATGCACCACCCGCCACCTCACTGTGCTCATGTCTACTGTTCAGCCTCTGTAAACATTCAGAAACATCTATGCATGTCACTGGGTACAACTTTTTCCACACAGAGAAATTCAATGACACGCCTTTGCTTCACATGCACTTCCAAGTGAAGTGCCTTTTTGTCAGACTGCCATTCTTCTGCCATGTGTCATTCAGCAACATAATGTAACAGAATATTTGTGGGTGGGTTCAACCTCCACTGCCATCCCACCCACACTTCTGATGTCGTGGGCCAACATAATAAAATGGGAGGCATTACTTTTAGAGCAATCTTTGTAAAATAAACACTACAGCTAGTATTTATAAGTAACAAAACTTATTTCAACTGGTAATATTTTTATTAAAGCATACACAAAAGAGGGCTACAAAAGTATAAAGCTAGTGGGATGTTCGACCCAGTTTTTGTGAAACTAACACATCGGTCTGGTTTGATGGCAGTGGTTGCAATTCTTACTGAGTTCTCCACATGTTCATCAGAGATTTTTTTGATGAAAGTTTACTCTTTCTGTACTTCATCCTCAGCAGTAATTGTTCACAAATGCACGTACTGCCCAGAAGTACATGGTGGAGGGCTGCCCCAATACAAATGTGCTGGGCCGCATGCAGGCTGCAGATAAGGCATGCCTGCTATGGAGAGAAAGAAGTTCTATCCTTGTTTGAAATGTAGAATTGTAGGGTTTTCTGTTGTAAAATTTTCAGTTTTCAGTGCAGAATGTATGTATATCTGTGTATATGATGAGAGTGAAGGCATTACCTGGCAGAAACATATTTCAATAATTTCATATAACGTGTGTCACTTATACCAAATTTCTGGCACTAAAAAATCGGGAAAATTTTAATAGCATATAGCATGTTTGTTTGAGCTTTCTGCAGTCCAGAATTCCCTCCATTCCCTCCAGAGTGCTGAATTATCATTGGTCAAGAGCCAGTGGTGCAAGAACCTGGTGAGAAACATCATCTCATGAAGTGCCATCTCTTAGATAGCATTAGGGAAGCAAGCAGAAATTGGAAGAGATTGACTGCAGCAGTTTGAGAATATAAAATTTACAATTAAGTTTTACAGCTAGCAGTGGAACCAAAAAAAATAATGAAGAAAAAGGGGGGAAAAAAACACTTCATAAAGTGAAGGTGTAATGGGGAGAGAGGTATACAAATACAGGAGGAAGCAAAGGAAACCATACTGAAGAGAAGTGGATCAAAGAAAAGATATGATCTCCCAGCTTGCTTGCATTTGACAAATAATACCTGTATGATTTGTTCACAAATGTGTTAACATTTCTGATGATTAGAAGATACAAGAAGAATAAATGATTTTATTTTATGTAATAGAAAATGAAGAGAGTTGTAAGTGATCCATTAAGGCGATATTAGCTTGACGACTTCTGTGGCTACGTTGATCCTTTTCTGTTTGTACTTTTAAATTAATTGAAAGCCTCATTGTTTTATTTAAACTGTGAAAGCTTCTAAGGTCAATGAGTGAGGTAATTGACCTGCCTGTTACAGGACAAAAATATGTATGTTAAATTGCATAATTAGTTTTAATTACATAATTATGGTGTTTAATGTGTAGGGGGCAAAGGTTACTATTACATTTAGAAGTCATGGCAAGAAGCACCAAAATAAGCAACATAGTTTAATTCTGCATTTCTTTAGGTTTTTAGAAAAGAGGACCACTATGATCTCTCCTTGACCTTGGATATATGATGATTATAGCAAATAGTGTATCGCTGTTATACTTTTTTGAGTCATAGAGACACCTTTGTAAATGACTAAGTGACTTTACCAAAGACTTCATTTAAGTTTAGAGTATATGAAAGTTAATCAGCAGTGGGAACTCAACTGACAGCAATTTAATCTCATTGGGTAAGGTAATTGCATGATTACCAGGAGTGTTTATATTTGCATGAGGATATTTTTATTGGAAAAAAAAAACCCAAAACACTAATTGCTTTCTTACTAAGAAGAGAAAAAGACAAACAAATTTGTTGTCATAGGTTAATAGGACATCCTTCATTCCTTCAAATAACTTATTTTCATATTTTAGCAACAAAATGAACTTAAAATTCTTTTCAAATTTGTACTGGGATTGTGTTATATGTTACTTAATTTCTAAACTAGAATTACTGCCATCATTTAACCTGCTTTGTACAACAAGCTTGTTTCTTATACGTTAATTATGTGATAGCCTGAAGATGCTTGTAATCTGTGATCTCTTTTATTCACTACCCATTACACTAATAGATATTTTTGCTGTCCATACTAACAAATAATTCTGGGAAGGGGGTTATTATTTGCTGTTCTGTGACAGTTAAAAAAGAAAAAAAAATGCGCTGTGTATAAGATAAGTAGATGAAAGATGGTGTTCATAAATGCTAGAAGGAAAGTCTCACTTTAGCTGCACTTAAAGGTCCTTTAGAAAATGCTCTTTCAGCCAGATGACAATGGAGGGAGTATCAGAAGATGAGTGTGTTAAAAAACACCCATCTGTGAATAGGATGTAATTCTCTTAGGGCTGGCTTATAAGGAGTTAAAAAGTTAACTCATTAAATGTTAAATAAGAAATGATTTTGTAAGAGCTACATAGTTATGGGAAGAAGTATGAGACATTCCTTGTTGTGAAAATAATTTGTACTCCCTTTTGCTAATTTTTCCCTAATTAAGTTCAGTAGAAAATATTACAATTTTGAATTGTTTTTCTAAACCAGATGATCCAGTCACTGTTGGAGGCACATAGCCACGGCAAAATCTCATGCTGTACATTGATCACCTGTCCAACCTTTGCCTAGAGTGTGATCCCCAGTTCCTTCAAGAGATCCATCTTTACCTGTCTATAAAGAAGAAGAGGAGGAGGGAGACATCTGGGATATTCAAGTATCAAAGTTTAACACCAGAGCAGGTCGAATCTCCATTTATATTTTTCTCTCTATATGTTGCTAGTGTTGCCTTTGGCTGAAGATTTTTTTCAGGAATGACATAGTATGCTCTGAAGTGTTACCTCCATTAAAACATTTTTGTTTAGATTCCTCAGTTAATTAAATTATACATGTGCTTTTCACAGTTCCAGGGTGCAGTACTGAATCCAAAATCATTCTGCTGTAAAGCAAGTTAGCTAATACTGAGCATGTGTGGCAGTCTGTATACGTCTCTTGAATATATACATACTACAACGACCAGAATGGCTTGTTCTGTGTACTGTAGTTGTACCATTCTGTATTTAGCACATACAACTAAATTCAGGTCCTCAGCAAGTACACTCATTTCCGCTAACTTGCTTCAGATGTTAAATTTACTCTTTCTTCCTCTTCCATTTCTAAGAGGACTCTGATATCCAGAAAACAGACAAGGTTTCCCTTGCTGTCCTAAAGACTGCCCCTTTAGGAGTCTAGTACAGCCCACACACAATCCTGGAATATATCCAACTTGTTCTTTGAGCAGAATGTGAACCTGTGACCTTCTGGGCCTCCGGCAAGAGTGCTGCCTACTGAGCCACCAATACCCAGGCCATCAATAAGTTTTAAATGCCAGTTGCAGACTTCACAGAGATAATGACTTCAGTGTGTAAAGGTTTTGTTGTGGAGGCTGCAGTCTCACATATGGCGTGACAAAGTAAATATGCTAAAACCATAGAGAGCTGTTGCATAACATACCTTGATATAACAGTTTTTGTAATATGTTTCAAGGCATGGAATATTATTTAAAGGGACACTGTTATGTAGGCTTAGGCCCAAAATGAAGCTATTATAAAAAGAATGTTTAGCAAAAACAGAAATATGTCCATGAAATTGTTGGAGTGGGATTTTCAGGGTAAACTTACTTGGATTTAAGCAGTCTCCTGCATGACATTGCACTGTTGTGCTAGGGAATGAGAACCAGAAAATGAAAATAGTGTGAAGTGAAAATCAGAAACTGGAACTGAGAAGAATTAAGATGTAAGAGGTCTACTACTATTGTTATAACTTCTTAAAAATCAAATGCTACCACATTCTGAAAAAGATGAGATCAAATAATAAGTTCCAACTTAGTAATTCAAAGCAGCAATATTGACACGGTAAATAAACGTGTTTACATTTTATATTGGTTTTAACTTGCTTTTAATGAAGTTATTGTATTATATATAAGTACAATTTATATGAAATCAGCTTGGTTTTGGCACATTTCAGCCTTATTCATGTTCTGTATTTTTGATTTAGAGTTAAAAGCATGTGAAAGACGTATTTACGTCTTTCACTCAAAAAGAAGTTCAAATTGATAACTGTGACTGTTACATCAAATGTTACATATAAACTGGCATCAAGAAGGAAAATTTAGCCAGATTCAAGGCAAGACTTATCCTACGGAAAGACTGTTAGATAAATTTCACGAGCATTCTATGGAGCAAAGGCCAGGAACTCAGCACAATTTTTTTCCATCTGAGTGCCCAAATCACTAGGCTACAGACTCTTGCTCCCTCTTGTGTTCTTTCTCTGGCCCAATGAAGCTTAAATTATTTTCCATACAATGATACAGCTTCAACAGGAGACCTTTAATATATCCTCATCCTTATTCCAGCTTTTAATGTTCCCATAGCCTAATGATTAGAATGCTTTGCTAAAAGATGTTACTTTCAGCTTTGGACTGCAGAAGGGATTGCAACTGAGGGTTTTGCTTCTGGGCTGCGTAGTCATGCCATGAATGGATGCTGTTCACGTACCACTTCAGAAAGAAATAGCTTCTGAGCAATTATGGCTGGCTTTAAGAGCACCTGTTGGTTGAACTCCTCAGCCCACACAAAGTGGGCTTCATTTCTACATTCTGGACAGGCTTAGGTATAATCTATGCAGTGAAATGTTTGGTACTGTCCAGGTAGGTAAGCTTTGGCCATGCACAGAGATGCAGCTACTATATCTGATTTAGCATAGAAAAATGTAGTGTCTTCAGAGAACAGATGTTCTCAGGCTAAGAAAAGAGCCTTCAGATTTACCATTATGGTTGAAGGTGCCTAAATTCTGCTCATGTCCCATTTTGAATTCCCATATTTTTAGGACTGTTAGTTTATTTTAATTTAAGAGTTCCTTTGAACGTAGAACTGAGAGATTTCATGCATCTGATTTTCAAACGTAAGTTGACCTTAAAAGAAGCTTTTAAAATTAAAAAGATGGGAAGAATTTTTCATTCATAAGTGCATTGACATTTATGAACCATAGAAAAATGGGGTGTTTCGAAGCTCTAAAAGTTGAAATTGATTAAGGTGTGATAATGCTTTTTGGAAAATTCTTTGAAGCAGTATGTCTTAATCTGAACTATGGAATATTTAACTAAATTAACATATTTGCATGCACAAACTGAATGTGAAAATTTCTGACTTAATTCCTAGGCTATAATTTTGTCTTATTCAATACACAAATTTTTATGATGGCCTGCAGTGCTGTTCCTTATTTATGCAAAAGCATTTATCTACCTCAGTGGAATTATTCTGGTGAATAAGCCAATGCCTAAAATCAACTAGGATGAGTCTGGTTTTCTTTTTAATAGAAATGCTAATTGTGAAAGTGACATCTGTGAATTATTTTTGGTCTAGAGGGCTACAGACAGTATAAAATTAGAACTGTGGATTTGCTTGGCAGTTCTTTTATTATTGTTTCTACCTTTTAAAACACTGGAGGAATAATGTGATTCATTACACATTACTTTTCTGGCAGTAGATGCATCGCCTGGTTTGGTATCCAAGTGTATTACATTGTGAACTATTGCTGCTTTGTAATATAGTAAATTGGTGGTGAGAATGGAAACTTGTATTCATGGAAGGCTGCTTTTTTTAAAGACAAGTCTTTTTCTGCCTCCACTAGTGTCTGTTTTCATTGCAGTGAAGCCTTTCATGTAGTAGGATAGCATTCAACTCAAGTAGGGAGAATATAATCCGTATCTTGAAGATGGTCACTGACTGAGACGACTTATGTACAGACCATTTGCCACCATTTATGTTTTCCCACACAGGATGTTCATTGTCTTATAATGTATCTTTAGAAGAACTGCCATTTACAACAAACACAATTTAAAACTACCTTATCTTTCTAAGTGAAGGGAAGGTAAAATGATAATACCGTTAAACCAACACATTAACAGTTTTTTTTGTGCATGAGGACCTGCTGATATAGGAAACTGTTTTAACATAGCGTTGGCAGATTGCTCTAGAGAAAATGTTTGTTAGTAGAAGTTGAAAATCAGTGAATGCTTAGATAAGTGTTATTAATGAGAAACAAATATATAAAAAAAATGTACCAACTCATGTTGAGAGGAGAGAGAACTGAAGGGAAAGTGAGTAGTCTCCTACTCACATAAAATTCTTAAAATCCTTTCTATAAATGAGAAGATTTTTTAAATCCATGAATTGATAGAGTGGTAGACTTTGAGGTGAGTAGAGGTCTTCAAAGAAGACTACTTCTGGTTGATTTGAATCAGGGTATTTTGGGAAGCCCTGCATAAAGTAGTTATGATAATAAATAGTTATAATAAATAAGCATTGTGTTGAAGTAATAACGTAACAGTCAAATGTAAGTTAAACTCTGGAAATGAAAAAGAGACTTGCAGTTAAATTCACATGAAGATTAGTAGTTCATATGGAAACAGTGTAGTTTCAAGATTACAGATGGGATCTGTAAAAGGAAATGTCTATTAAGATGACTTAGTTCAGTGAGAGTTCAAATTAAAGGCCTTATCTTCTGTGGTATGAAAATCATCAAGTGCATTGACGCTTGGCGCAAGAAAAATAGTGCGAATGTTGTTAATGTTTTCACTTGATCAATTCTGAATGAAAATGCTTTTTGCATTGCATTTTATTTATTTAAGAGGTTCATTTGTGAATGATCAATAGCAATGATTCTCTAGCCTTAAATCACTTGATGTCTTGAACAGAAAAGATTTTCACGGCCTGGTCTCACTGTCCCCTCTTAGTGTGTTACCATAAAGGAAAAGAGTATTCACAAATGTCTGAAACTTATTTACATTTGCTCTTTGAAATAGCGGAGCTGATTGGAAATTTTTCAAGTTAACTGTTATAGGTAGAAATCGTTGCTTTATCAATTCTGAAGTTTCTCTCATATGAAGGGTAGTTCAAAGAAAATTCCATTAGGAAGCTTTAATTCCAAATAGAAAATAGCTGTTTAAAATAAAACTGTTCAACAAGGAACCTTGAGAGAAATCTGCATTACAATACTCAGAGCCTACTAGTTAGGGTATTATCCTTTAAGACGTGACTTTGGTTCAATTTCCTCTTCTGAATCCAGCTGAATAGAGACTTAAACTGAGCTGAATATCTAATGCATCCAAGGCAACTGTCATTACCACTCAACTATTGTCTATAATAGGTTGAGTATCTCTGCTTTTGTGGAAATTGTGAAAGGATTTATCCTGATACTAACAAGACCTTTCTGAAATCTTCAGAATTCTTACGGGCTAGGAAAGAACGTTTGTGACCAGCTTCAATCATAAGCCCCAGGCTTATTTCTGAAGAATTGCCTGTAATAATCATTATTTTATATATTCATACCAGGCAGCATTTATTAATCTGGACTCTAAATGAAATCCAAATCTATGACTCCGAATAGAGCTGTCTTTCCATGCCTCTGGTTATTCCTGTCAGCTGTCTCAGATTTTTCTCTGTTTTTCCTATAACCACAATTTTAACAGTTCAACCAAATCTGCTTAGCAGTGGTGCTTGAGATAGAACTGCAATGAACTGAATAGAATTTTTCTATGTAGTTTTCTCTCTCTCTCTCTCTTTGCACCTTATACTTTGTTACAAGGTGAACTCCAGGTTGATTGATCTACGTTGATCTGTTGAAGATGTTTATAATCCAATACCTGTCATAAGTAATTTGATCGTAGTTGGGATGTTGCTTTGGAATACACAGTTGACAATGGATTCCATGATACAACAGGAATCAGGATTGCTATGTGCTTTGTGTGTCAGTGTGTAGGTATTCTTCTGAGATTACCAGAAGGGATCAGTTACCTTGGTAATGTGTCCACCAATATTTATTGTGTCTATTTCTTTACCCAGGCTAACAAACATTAATCACACGGGAATGTCAGTGATGACCAATCTGAGCTGAATTTGAATTGATGACCTAAAGGTTAAAGTCTCTGTATCCTGCTGCCACTCCCTTGGGCTACCCAGTCCCCCCAACAACGGCGTTTAACACCATTTTCAGTTTATCAGTGTTTTTGGAGGAAGAGTAGTCTTTGGATGTGTTGATCTGACAAATACTATCAAAGTACTGTTTAAAAAACAAGATGTTAATATGACTTTTGCAGCTTGTCAATACTTGACAAAGACAATTCTGAACAAGTATTCAGATGCTGCACTAATAACTTAACCAGCCTGTTAGATAGCTTTAATCCAGTCATATGGGAACACAGTGCAGTGTAGCAGCCCCATGAAACGTGAAACTATGAGAACAGCTGAATAAATTTAAACAATTTTTTTAAACATTCTAACCTTTGTCATAAAAATCTGATAATATAGAAGAAAAAGTAGTAGCACTTTCTTTTGGTTTTGTTATTTTGTACAGTTGTTGAGAAGACTTAGCTTTTCTTGTGGTTGCTGACTTTAAAGAACTAGTGACAATTTCTAGCACTTCTTTTTGCCCCATATGAAGTCTATTCTTTCTCACTCATTAAGGAATGAATCTGGTTTCTGTTTTATTCTATATTGTATATACATCTCACCCATAAATATTTAAACTAAGTAAATATAGAATCTTAAACATGGAATATGCTTTCATTCTAAACTGGTGGCTGTGGGGGAAGGTAAATATATTTTACTCAGAGACCAGTGGTCCCTTTGGAAGGAAAAAAGTGTCTTGCTCCAAAATGACCCCCAATTACATATACTTGCACGTGCTGTAGAGCAACAAACTTTTTACTGCATTATACCTGTATTGCTATATTTATACATATAAAGTTTAGACTATAAGGGATCTATAGGAAAGAGTTTACAGATACTCGCTTCAGAAACACATGGCTAGTGTTCAGCCCCCATATCTGGGGCTAATTTAATTCTTTTCCTCCATTCAAAGTGCCTTACTCCTGCCTATAAATGCAGAACAGATTCCCTAGTAATTTTCTTTCTTGGAAGTACACTCATTGTATTCCTTACTGGGAATAGCATGAAATGGAAATACATTTATGACTGTGCATAAAAATGAACACCAAACAGAACAAAAGCAGGAATAATCTGAAAGATAATTCCATAACAGACTGATGCAGGAAAAAAAAAAAAAAGTAGAAATGTGAAGCTATTGTAAAGTACACAGGTGACATTTTCTTCAAGGTTTCCTTTAGCAAACTGATTTTTTGGAAATGGCATAATGTGGTATATCTAGAGTACATCATTAATTTTGTATTTCTTGCCAGTCAGAACTATAATGCAAACTCAAGGTTTTAATTTCATCCATGCAAGTAAAGTTCGCTATATGTGTAAGTATGCAGCAGATCTAGATCCTATTCTTTCAACTAATAGATTAAGAGAAGTGTAAAAACAAAGTTATGTTACACTGAATACAATCTGTACTGGACAGTTTTGCCTTATGGTGTTATGAATGTGAGACTCTCTCATATGGGTGCTTTCACTCTTGTTCCGTGTATATTGCATAGTCTGAACTACTGAAAGACACTCAAGGTTACATCCCAAGGAACAATCCTGCTGAGGCTTTGTGGAAGAAAGACAAGCTCTTTGTTATACTTAGGAGACTGTGATTCAAACTGCGATTTGTACAGGTAGCCAATGGATTAGACCAGCTCCTTCTGCAGCGTCTGCATCCACTTGTGGCTAATATATCATTGAAATATAAAATAAGCTTTGATTATAAAAGATGTCTTCTGTAAAGAAAGATAGAAATATAGCGCTGTGCTGTTTACAAGGCAAAATTGTACTAAACATCAAAATAGATATGGAATGTAGATAAAGAACACTTTATTATGCATTACAGAATCATAATTGACTCTTCAGCGTGAATCTCCTTGGTTGACTTTCTTGAGGTTGAATAATTAATTTTAAGGGGGAGACAAAAATCCATGTTTTGTGTATAGACCAAGTACTTCAGCTGGATCAGTGGTAAAGACTACTGCTGCCAAGTTTAGTAATGCTTCTCATTTTCCTTTTTCCATTTTTATCAAATAGAAAACGAAGATGTGAGAGAACAAAAATTGATTTTAATATCTGTCCTTGTCAGAACAGCAGGCTAGAGCAGTGCACTCAGCAAGATCCAGTTGTAACTGCTGATTTTTTTGTGCTAACCCTGTGTTCATGGAAAGCAATAGAAAAATCTTCACTGATTTACAAATGGAGAACAGGGATATGTTAGTTATGCCCTCTGTAGCTAGACACAGTAAAGAGGTTTTTGTTGTAGAGTTTTTTTAAACCAGTTGATCTGGAGTTACCCTGTCAAGCTCTGCTGGTTGAAGCAATACAGTAATGAATTTTAAATTCAAACATGATTTCTTAAGAGTCCGGCTTTGTTCTCCAGAGCACATTGACAGATACACAGAGAACAAAACCCTTCTTTGGTCTTAGATCAATACTATAATGAAAATTCAAGTACTTCTGAGTGTTTCCACAGCTCCCTTAGAAGCAGCAGAGAAAGGGTTTTTTTTCCTTCAGTTTATCTGTAGAATCACACAAATTCAGTCTGTGTTAGCACAGAGCCTTCAACTTGGAAAGTCCAAATAGAGATCCTGTCATGTTTCCCTATGCTTTCATGTCTTGTCCCTTTTAACTTTCCTTATGAGCTTTTCTGCTTTATCTAAGCAGTTACTCCACTTCTTTCTACTAAATTTAAGGGAATCTAGACTTCTGAGCTCCAAGTGCCATTTTGGTATGAACATCAGCGCTTTTGCTTTTTGTGGGCATCTTAACTGTGCTGTGCAGAATGGGGTACAGTTCCTTTGTCTGTAGTTGTATTGTACTTCATTAGTTTCCAGAAGACAATAACTTGCTTTATTCCTATTTTAGAATGATTAATTATACTCAGGAAAAAAAAAAAAAACCAAAAAAAGCACTCAAACAGCAAACAGAAAAGGAAACCAGATGTTGGATGTTGCAGTTATTTAACCACTGTTATTTGTGGACAAGTATCTTAGTAATGTGATTTAATTTTTTATGGAACCTGTGTATGCAGACTAGTGAGTGAATAAAACATCCAGAATATGTATGAAGATGTATTTTACCTGATTAGTATAATTCTTTTGCCTAACTTTTGCAGATAAGTACTTTATCATTTCTTGTCCAACAAATTCGCAAAAGTATTTGATTAGAGTATGAACATTGTGTAAGGCATATTGTGTGCAGAGTCCTAATTTTCTGTTGCATAAAGCACAACTGCACATTTCCAATAGTTTCAGTTTTGTATGCTAATGAAATGATACAGTGATAAATCTCTGTGCAAGTTTATTTTCCATACAGAAGCAGAGCTCTCAGCTTCATTTGATTAATTTTCAAGTCTCTCTTCCTGTCTTTTTCTTTCTTCATTAGTAAGCTGCAGGCTTTTCAAACTATACTCTTTAAAACTTAACCATCAGGTTTCCTAGGTGATGTTGTCACCAGCTTTTTTAGCTTTTTGTCCTGTTCTCAAGTGGCACAGAGGTTTAGTAACAGTAGTGTTACAGTAATTTTCACAGTTCTGTTCTGACCTCCCATTTGGTCCATTCAAGTGCTCAACCTGATGGACTTTTAGCTGAGCAGAGTCAGAGGAATTATGTAGTTTCTGTCACCAGAGATGGTAATAATCTGTTCTTCTTTTATAATACTATTTCCTGTTTATGGGAACTCATTATTGCTGACAGTTCAGTGCAAAGAGGCATAACTCTTAAATGTATGTTCGTCTTAAGATGTTTGTGCATTTTCTTTTACTCTATGCAAGAGCTGTTTGCTTTATGCGACAATTTCTCTTGTCTGAATGTAACTTGGAGAAAGTGATGATAAATGTTAAATGGTTCTTGTAAAACTGTTAAATTGTCAGTTTTAAAACTGAGTAAAAACATTAATGTTTTCATTAGATCCCAGCACTGAGGAATGTCCAGCTTTCATCATAGCAGTTGTTTAGTTCCATGTAGGTCTAAATACTCTGCCCATAGTAGATGTCTTAGTGTCACATGATCCTAAACTGAAAACTCTTTGTTCAGCCCTAGGTTTTGGGTTTATTTGCTGTTTTTATTTTTGAGGTTGGTTTTTTATGTTTCCTTTTTAGAAAGAAATCTTTTTTTCCTCTTCTTAGTTTAAATATAGTTTAAATATATCCAATTCTAGGTAAGTGTAACCAGTATCTGATCCTTCCTGCCTTTGTTCTCTCTTTTTCTACAGGACAGAAGTCCAGATTTTCAGGCAACAGTTCTATTTGCTGCGTCATGAGCTTCTATAAGCTAGCACTATGTTGAAAAAATAAAACTGTAGTGGTAGGTGAAGCTATTTAAAGCATGTCCTAAGTTTAAGTGACTGTTGTGGTTCAGCTCAGCAGGCAGCTCAGGCCCACACAGCTGTTAGCTCACTCCCTGCAGTAGCACAGGGGAGAGAATCCTGAAAAAAGGTAAAACTGAACATCAAGCACTGGGTGGCAGCTTACGGGAAAACAAGTGATAGCGATAAAAGAACGTATAAAAGAAGTGCTGCACAGTGCGAATGTTCACCATCTGACCACTAATGGACAGCCAGTACCTGAGTAGCAGAAGCCACCCAGCCAACCTCCTCAGTTTTATTGGTGACCACGATGCTGCCATATGATACGGGATGTCCCAGTGGCCTGTTTAGGTCAGCTGTCCTGCCTGTGTCCCCTCCTCGCTCCTTGTGCACCCCCAAGGTGTTGGTTGGGCAACACGAGAAGCCCAAAGCTCTTGACTCTGTATGCACTTCTCAGCAACAACTGTAACGTCAGTATGTTATCAACTTTATTCTCATCCTAAATCCAAAAGGCATCCCACCCAAAACCGAGACAATAAGAAAATATTTTCTCAGGTACGTCAATCACAGACAGCAAGTTAATGTCAGTGAGCATAAAAATGAATAAGAAAAGGAATGTTTATCCTTTCAGCTAATCAATTAGCAGAATCAATTTAACTCGAAACAGCAGAAAGCCTTTAAAACTGTATAGGCCAAATACAGTCTGGATTTAATTGGGTGTAAATAAGAATGGATGTCACATTCACAAAGCTGTATTTGGCTTATACCTAAACAGCTTTTTTTTTTTTTTTTTTTTAATAATGCCCTGTTTATCTTTAAAGGGCACACAGATGCAAGGCCAAATCAGATTCTGCTTGAAAGGAAGGAAGGAATGCATAAATAAATGCATTAGTACCTAGTTCAAGCATATTGTTTCAAATTCTGTAGGGCTTTTTAAAACAACGATTGAGAATATTACCAAGTAAGTTCTTCCAGTAAATATCATTCTTCAGAGTGCAAAAGCAGCATGAGGCAAATATTACTTTGAATAGAACTGAATATAGAAAGCAGGAAACAAAATTCAAGGTGTTCCATTTTTCATTGTCCTTTTACAACAGAGTAACTCCATCCCCTCAGAAATCTCATAGAAGCCTCAGGTGTACCGCATCTCTGAAAATCGTGCAGAATATATCTCAAAACAGAAAAATAACGTGTGCAATTTTTTTTTTTTAATATCTCACAATATTCTGTCAAGGTACCTATGGAAGAACAAATGTTGGTGTCTTACCCAGATCATTCTTATCAGCTGGTAACAAAGCACTATGCTGCACCGTGCATACGTTCATGTCCTCCTCAACTGCATTGAAATAAAAAGGTTTCATGCCTTGTATCTGAAGTTGGCCTCTCAGAGACAGTTCTTTTATGTCATGTTCTACATCACATCTAGACTTGAATCTCCACAGTACTTTCTGTATTTACACCTTCTGCCTCCAAATCTTCTCTTGTAGCAGTCTAGTTAGGACTAGTTTCATGAATATGAATAGTTACATAATCATAGCCATTTGCACAGAGGAATTTCTTAAATATGTGCCCTATGCTGATAAAATACATGTGAGAATTGCAGATGGATGAAGAAAAATGCTTCTGCTTGGATCTTTCTTTACTTTCATACCCATGTTTGAGAACTATTTGTTTGACTTTTTAAAGTGGTAGAGTCCTGTCTCCCTGTTCGGTGGTGGTGTGTATATCCTCTTAGCTAGGGAGCCTTTACCTTTTTACGGTCTGTAACATGTTTTCTGCCTTTCTTCTTCCCCTGAAGATTTTTTTTTTTTTTTCTTTTTTCCCCATTTCTGATACTATGGGTTCTTCAGTGCTTGGTGTCTTTTTTAAAAACAAGAAATCTACTGATAACAGATACTGCTCTACTCGAATTGAGCTATCCCATTACCTTGGGATGCTGCATCAGGCACCTAAACATCTTAACTGATGTCTCCTTCTGATGCTAGAAAAATGCCAATTAAAGAGATAGTGATAGATGTGACCTAATTAACAGAGCTCTTGCCACAGAACTAATGTGCATTACTGATTTATCTTTCTGCCTTCCCTCACATTCAGATTGGAGACACAGATATAAACTCCAAATTGTTACAAGCTGCAAAGTGATATGCGGAGCATGCTCTGTCTCTGGAGTAAGAATGTTTCTGCTTGGATTTGGCACAACATAACGTAATAATCTGTAATTCTGGGCAGAGATGTCTGGCATTCTCACTTGCCTGGTTACCTGCACAGAGCTGCTGTGAAACCACATCCCCATGTCTTTTGAGGTGAAAGGCAAGGAAAAGTCCTGTATAGAGAAGACGCCCATTCATGCTGTTGCCATGAAGTTACTTGCGACATTGCCACAGAGATGAGAGAGCAGCAAAACCACCCCACCATGAGAAGATCTGCCTGAACTTTTTTCTAGGTTCCAACCCTGTTTACAGCCTCTGGGTACTATTTTAATGTAAATAATAATAAATAGAACAAATGTTGTTCACGAGAATTACTTGTTTAGCAGCAGTGTTCACACTGATGTACCAGTCTGGTAAATTTGTTTCCATTATGAACAGCACTAGACAGAAATAGCTGTCATGTCTGCTACCAAGGTGACAACTATTGGTTTATTGATTGCATCCTGATTTCTAGAAGCCGAATCCAACGCTATCTTCTCCCTGTATTGATTTTTGTGGATATTCAGGTTTCTTAGTGCTTTTGTATGCTTAGTATTCCCTTTGTTCCTTGCTGGGGTTGACTGTACTTATTTTCTATTTATCTTACTCCTCTCTTTCTCTGTTCTGCTTTTTCTTATTTGTAAGTCAGAACTTCACACTTCCCTTTTTCCTTGCTCTGAGAGATTTACTTTTCCTGTAACAAAACAGTTAAAAACAAAATCAGAAAGCCTTGTTTACACCCATGTAGGAATTTCTTTGCCCCTTGAAGCCTTGTGTTTTCTAGATCCAGGAGCTGCATATTTTTTCAAAAGGTGAATGGAATTTTAAATGGCTTTTTAGATTATCTGTTTCATCAATCAATTAGACTCTATCAGCAATGAAAAACATGACGTATATATTGCTACTGAATATTTATAAATGTAGTTGATACAGAATGCTTAAATTCATTTATTTGGTAACTTTATATTTAGCTCATATGTATTTTAAGATAATTCAGAGTAACTGATCCTTTCTCCTTTCAAGCAGGAAAAGAATATAAATTGTATGTGGCACAGGCTGCCACATTTCTTAGTTACGTTTAGTTAAATATTAAATTAACAGCATAACTTAGAAACACTCCATGATCAATTTTAAGAAATACTATTTGAATGGTCTTAAGGCAGCTCAAAGTCTGCTCTCAACAAGGGTTGAATTATTGAAGCAGTGAAACAATGCCAGTCACAAAGCCATCTAAATCCTTCCCTGCTTTTGTGTCATTCACAAGAAAAGCACTTGTTACCTGTTTTTAATTTATATTCTTTCAATTTATGGAGGGTATTTCTGCTCCATACCCTCACTTTGGAAACAGGAGATCTGGAAATACCTAATGGCAAGTTTTACGTTTCTTGAAGCTGTCAAAATAAATTTTAGCTAGTTATAAATGAATTAGTAATGATTAATATTATCTACGTACTCTGAAACTAACTGTTAAGAAAATATCTAAGTTATAGAATGCAGGAAATTAGCTGGTGCATGGGTTGTGTTCCTTCTTTCTGGGTAAAAGTGCATGGCATAAATATCAAAGCTCAGCCATGTATGACTTCCAATAAGCCTATCAAATACAGGAATAGGTCTGCTCTGCTATGTAAGTCCAAGCTGCTGACCAGTTAGTAAACAGCAGTTAGCTAAATGGCATTCTTCTGAAAGCTTTCAAGTTACCACTACCAGAGGATAAGTAGTTAATAACAAAAACAGCCGTATAGGCATTCTTGTATGCTGTAATTAAACTGATAAATCTGCAGTGACACATATCTGTAATGAAGAAATCTGCTATTTGTGGATTTTTTCTTTCAGTGGTCATGTGTATATTTATAGCCTCTTGTTGAAGCATGGAACTCGTTTTTAAAAGCTACTTGGTGTTTTCTGTAAACATGGAAAATAATTGTATTTTGGTTTAGAATTTCCTTGGCAAAATATTTTAAGAGAGGAAAAAAAAATCCTCTTTAGCTTCTTGTTGAGCTGAATATCTCAACAGTAACTGTAACCACGGTTACCTTTACCATCACCTATCCATGAACTTGGAGGACATACACAAACATGGAATTTTGTTTTATAAAAACACTGCTGTGTATATAACCTACTCAATAATTATTGACAAGAACACCAAATTCTTAGCATTATGGCATTGTAGGAGCGTGATATTTTTTCTTATAGCTCTGCAGTTCACCTTGCATAGGAATGGATACAGAAATGTCTGAAGGAGGAACCAGGTCCAGTATTAGATGCTCTTTATATTCCGGATCATTTTCAGGTGCTGGGTTAATTTTCTAGTCCCTCTACAGCTGAGAACAAATAGAACTACAAAAAGCACTGCCTTCATATTGTTTTCCTTTCCCCTTGTTTAAGTCTGTTACTTTGTCTGGTTTTAGGTTTGGAACTTTTTTGGGATGGATGGGGAAGCTGAGAGGGTTTTGTGCAGTGTATGCAAGTTTCAGTTCCTACTAAATATTTTATAAGTGCTTTCCTTAGAAGTATTGAACTGTTGCCTGCAGACCAGAGGGTCAAGGTCATATCTTGTGTCCTGGAAGCTGTTCAGTTTCCTAAGAGAGTTTTACTAATTCAAGAAATCTGTTCCGATTTTGAGACCAGTAGGGAACTGCAAGTAGCAAATAACAGCTTTGGCCAGTACATGGGTAATTTAAGATATGCAAAGAACAAGTACAAATTAATTTGAGATTAGCTTAGTTGCTGCTTAACAAGTGCCAATGGAAACATTCTTCCTTACTTAGGACTGTCCACAGTGATTTTGAATCTTCCACAAAAAAAATGACAGCTTTTGCTGAGGAGTTCAATGAATGCTATTATCTGGCTGTTTTTGAGTGGACTTTTTCCTGTTGCAAAGATAATTTGAAATTAACTTTGAAGAAGTAATAGATGTAGTAGAGTTTCAATACAAATGTTAACAAAAGTTCATCGTAGTGGTGGATCATGGATCATACTGATTTGTTCTTTTCTTAATTGATGTATGAATTGAACTAATGTATAGAGGTGGACTTGTGTTTTAATGCTTCCTTGTTTAATGATTTTGTTATTTTGCTTTTGGAGAGGGTTTCATTGCGTGTTTTGCTTGTTTGTATGTTTTTCTGAGCACAGCATAGTAAGAGAGAGAGAGAGAGTTACTTTCTGTCCATATATTGTTCATGTTCCATGTTTTGACGGAACAATGTGGTCCATATTTGACAAATCTGCATTGGTGGTCATTACAAACGATTTTCACTTTCTCCTTGTTATGATATGTAACAAATTAAGAAAGTAAATGCCTTGGGCTAGTTATGTGATGGAAATCTGTAATAAGTCATCATGCATGCATGAGTGCTGTGATCATGGTTCAGAAAGCCTGTGGAAATTTTGGCCTAAAGTCTTTTGGAAAATGTTTCCAAAATCTGCTGAGCTCTTTTCTTCTTCCAGATTAGTGGTTTCTCTCAGAGTGCAGGTTAACTTTCACATTCTTTTTCCAGCTCTATGCAAAACTCCTGATGTACTCCAAAATCCACTTTGCGTGAAAGCAAACCTTTTCTTAATTGCTTCTTTAAAAAAGATAATCCGCAACTCCAATGTGTGATTGCAAATACGATTGTTTCATTCTTGTGTCTCAAGACTTTCTCTCACACAAAAGATGGCCTTGTGCCAGTTTCAGGAGGGCTGATGTGACTTGCAAATGACAGCCTCCAGGGGAGCGGGAATGCAACCCTGCTAATGCCGGCCCAGGGTGGCTGGAGCCCAACAGAACGGCGCTCAGTGCTGTCACACTGCTCTGTTGGGAACTGCACAGCCGCTCACTTCTCATGCACCAGTTCAGCTGTGCAAGTGGTGAGTCGTATTTTGTTTCTAAGTGCTATCAGTATTGCTGCAAGTGTAAGACATTTTCAGATTCAGCAAAAACAGCAACTGACCTTTGCACATGGAGCAGAAGCATGAAAATGAAAGTTTTGTTTCCCTATTGGGAACCCCTTGGCACGAGGCAGGGCTGCATGGCATGCTGTCCTTATGGCGAGCACACCAGCCCCGGGTCAAGTGTCCCACGTGAGTGTCAAGAAAATAACAGCAGTGAAATGACGGAAAGCAAATCATCTGGTTTGCCTGTACTTCTGAGAGGTTGCTTTGTAAGCAGCGCGACATCTTGCTGTGGGTGTTAAAATATTTGTGACATACTGTAAGTGAAGAGTTATATATGGGTAACACCATGCCTGAGATCTTGTACCTAAGCACTGCCCCCTGACTCTGTGCTCTGTGCGTGTGCGTAGCTTTCAAACTCTTGAAGAGAAGTGATTAGGCACTCAGCTAAGAGAGATGTCTGCTTCCTTTATTTTAGGATTCAGTGTATGTTACTAGTTTGGGCTTTAGTGTCTTACAGTATATAAAAATTATCTTTATACAGGGATAATTAGGAACACTTTTTGTTGAAAAACCCAAATTTGTTTCCAAAAGAATGGTTTGAGGGGGTGCAGTACTGTGTGCAAATTCAGGTCAGATTTGGTGAACAGATGTGCTTTCTTTTAAGAGATGTTTTTGAAAAGTTTCAAGCATTTGTTTATTTTATATAGAAATCATATTTGGATGAATTCATTGACAAGCACAGCAGGTTTTTCACCACAGTGTAGACCCTTGTGTACACTAAATAGCATAAACTTTTTCATTTTTTATCTTTTATAATATGCCTAGTTTTACTGCATGTTTGTATTAATTTACATACATTTCATATACATATGGTCTGTCATTTAATTCTCCGCTGCGTCATTACACAAGAATGCCAAAGCTGATTCTAATTGTTCAGCAAACTGAAGGAATTTAGGGAGGTTGCCCAGAAATTCAACGTTACTTAAATAAAACGCACATGTATTTTAAACCTTTTAACAGACACGTTCTGTGCCATATCCCCTTTACTAATATTAAAATAAGACTTATCAGCACAAGCTGCATGAGACTGTGCTGCTGGAGCCAAATCCTGGGATCAGCATCCAGGCCACGAGCCTGCAATCAGTTACACTTACGTTGAACTTCATGCACATTTGTCATTCTTTTGAAATCAGCAGGATTATTCACCTCCGAAAGACAAGTATGTGTGAAACTGATTCTGTGAGCAGACCCTTCATTTTTATTGGCTTCATTACGAATCCAAAAACAGGAAGAGGGAAAATCTGCATTAGGGCCACAACATTTAGGTCTTAGGAATCATTTTGGAGACAAAATTTAGGCACTGTCTGCTGGAAGTCACCGAGAGAGAAAAGAATCACTCAAGCGACGTGCATGGTGAGCGGCAGAAGGCGTGCTCTGGGGAGGATAAAAGAGATTATGGAGAACAGCAGAGGGGAAAGTTATCCCATTGGTTCCCTAGCTGAGCCGAACCTTTTGAGGTCCTGTGAAAAATCACAAGCACGTCATGAAATGGTAGGAATGGGAGAAAAACAGTAGAGTAAATGTAGAAGGGAAGATTAGAAGTATTTTTTGGGTTTCAGGTTCTTAACATCTGGATCTAGTGAATATATCTTGATGTTGCATTTTCCCAGGCAGGTTAGTTGAACATGCAGAAGGATATTTTTTGGCTCATCCTAAATGGATGACAATATCATCCAGGAAACATTTTGTTTTCCCCAGACAGCACTTTTTTACATTGTTCTTGCTAGTGCTGGATGCAGTCTGCACTGTCATGTGCTGTATTTGCAGAATTCTTTTGCTATTAGTGTCATTATTTAGCAATAGCACTTTAAATGTATGCAGAAATGTGATATTAATGATTTTATGTCCTTCAGTTTGTGACGAGTTTTTGTTTGCGGATTTCTGATTGATTCTCTTAATAATAATATTCATGCCCTCCATTGACATTGCAAATAAAAGATCAATAACAGCTATGAAGACATTAAGACAAGCTAAATGAGATCTTCATCTATGCTATATGAACATAACTGCTGCAGGTAATTAGCACCTTTCATTCTGAAAAATGATTTGAAGCACTTGAGGGAATTTGGAATGATATTTTACATTTTATTCCAACTAGTAATGTAGAAAGGAAATGAAATAAGAATGATTTTATTTTCCATTTTTTGCCGTTCCTCTCTTCTCCCTGTTCTTTCTCTTGTTGAAAAACTATTGTCACTAATGTCGTTAAAACATAGAATTATTGCCCCCAGACTTTCAGTGAACCACAGCTGTTGACCCTTTTTGTCAAAAAGCTTTGAATACAAAGCTACACTGGGAACATTTGTAGCCCATGGACCATGACAGTACTGTAGACTTCTCTCCTGTTCTGACAGAAGAGAGTGCCAGGGGGTGCGCTCACATAGTGACTGCATTATTTTCTGGCAATTGCGGTAAAGATTTCCTTGCCTTTGTTTTTTCTGCCTCATCTCAAGTGTACAGTCATCCTTCAAACCCATTATACCACCTTCTGAATACTGTGGCTTTGTCCCTTAGGCTACAATCTATTGTTTAAAATGTTTACCAGAGCTGTATAGTTATTATATTAAGCATTGCAGCTTAACATGGAATGTGTGGATATTTGAAGCTGAGTTTAAAATACATCTTGGTTTCCTTGCTGTGTAATAGTATATTGCATTGAATGGAAAGTTAAAACTTAACCTTTTCTAGTACAGGAAGTGCTAATTTTCAGTGAAGTCTTATGAATATTAGATTAAACACTGAATGCTAAGCATGTGAAAAACTCAAGATGTCTTTGCTTGAAATATGCCATAAACTCTTTTATTTTTCCGGGTGATTAAATTAATCACTTTTCAGTAGTGCACACCAGCTGCTGCATCTGTAACTAAACCAAGTACTTTCCCACAGTACATGCTGTATATTTCATTCTTAGAGCATTTTATTTTGACAGGTAATCTTCATCCTTCTGCATATGAGATAGAAAATCAGAAGAGTAGAAATTAAATATAAACTACAGTGAGTTTCACAATTAGTGCCGTATTTTTACTGACAAAAATAAAAGGGCACATAAAGCTCTATTTCTAAAACAGTCTACGCACAGCTTGAAGTATGAAGGCTCAAGTTTGGACCTAATTTCTTTCTTTGCCATGCAACTGATATTGCCTCAGTCTTTCTCTTTGGAATGTATGAAGAAAGCAGAAAGGGTGGCAGAAGGGAATTCTGCTTTTATTCTGAGCTAATTTTCTCTGTGAAACTTGACCTGTGTTGGTTACATTTATGAGAGTTTGTGAGCATACAAGCAGTGTGATGTGAATACAAAAACCTTATCTTTCTGATATAATTCATTAGATAACTGCAACTTTTATATACATGATATACATATAAAAATATATAAATATACATATATAAACAAAATCACACAATGAAGCCAAGCCCTTCCATAACTGAGCCTTCTAAGCATCACCATAATTATGAGCGTATACTTAGGCTAAATAGTCTTTTCCCTTGGAGAATAAGTAGGTACATTTTTTTCTGTATCCCCAGTCAAGTTCACTTAGAGGTGCAAGGAACAGGAATTTTACTTGCAATTCAACTGTTATTTTGAGATTATGCTGGCTAAAGGAGGGCTGCCTTTCAGAAAAGTGATTTTTATACATTTTCTCTTTCTGTTCAATCCTTTTTCTGTAATAGGATTAAATACTTCTTTGAACACAAAGTTATCCTGAAAACAGAAGTCTGGATTAATATTTCAAATATATGCATCTATCACACACACAAAAAAAAAAAAAAAAAAAAAGCAACCCTCTACCTGTGAGCTAAATGTGGCTTGCAGAGCTCCTGTTTCTGGTCACTCCAGATCCCAGGAATTGACATTAGGCACATGGGCACTGCAGTGATTAAGCAGGAATGCTGCTGGCTCCTCTCCTTTAGGTAGTACAAAAGAACTATAGTAAAGTTCATATACATAGTAAGAAGGATGAAGAGCAGCAGTAGGCACTGACTTTAGACCACTTTACAAAAATTAACGTGTGTTTTTCACTCAATAACCTTTTCTTCTCAATTAGTGCCAATATTACAGGGAGACCCTAGTGTTGAAGTGTCTAGACTTATTTAGAATTGGAATATTCTGTATTCACACTATGTTTTTATATTTAATGCAAGAGCTGTTAGTAGTATATATAACTGCAACATTATATATATATTGCCTGTGTGCTTTGTAGTCTGCAATGAATTAGCCACATTATAAAAGGCATTCTGTATTGTCATTTTTTTTTTACTACTGTCATTACTGGTAGGCTGTATCTCACCATAAAAGGCAGCCTGCTAGTTGCTGAATGCTCCACGTACAGCCTGGAATGCTCCATTACTTCAGGCAGCAAGCTAAGACACCTTGCAGCACAAATGCTGCCTGTAGTCATGATTTTTGAACTCTGAAAATTGTCTTTAAGAGAACTGGTAGCGTATATGATCATTCAACTGTTTAAAAAAAAAGAAAGCATCTACATAAATCATGTACTGGTTAAGAAGGTAAATAGTATAAAATTACATAAGAGTATATATTAGGAAATGAATCTCTGGATGAGGATGCACTTGAAAGTACAAGAATGAGCAATGAGTCTTCAGTGCTGGAGTAGTGGGAAGGAAAAAGAAGAGAGGAGAATTAGGGTGAGGGCTCCTTGTACTAATTCTGAACAAAGCACTTGGGTAAGATTTATGGTAATGTGTGAGCAGAACAGCTACATTGCTTGCTTTCAAATCCATCTTGTTTTCCTAATTTTTAACATATTGTTATACCAAAGAGAGGTACTTTTTTTTTTTTTCCCCTTCATTCTTTAAGTAGTTGTCACTGAACATAGATTCTATTTTCTTTTTGCTGTCCTTGCAGCAAAGAGGACTTTATATTCAGGAATAAAATGCTTATACTTAAAATTATCTCCAAATTCTTCATAATAGGTGAGGAAACGAAGGTATATTCTGTCATCACTTTAGTGATCTTGTATCTCTGTGTTTTAGCAAACCTTCTAAACTATAAAGCAATTTTTAAAAGTGTACATTTTAAAAAGTGATTTTATTGGCAGATGGCAAAGCAATGGAAGTAAGTGTGAATTGAGGTTAAAATGCTGATTTGAGTAATGCAAGAGGAAATACTCAGAGCAGCAGGGATCTAGAAAGGGGAGGCCATTATGCTAGATACAGCAGGGTGCTGGTGCAGCAGTTGTGATCTGCTGGTAGGATACCTTTCATATTGCTGTTTTCTACATATATTGACTAGGTAGTTAATATTCATCTTTAGAAAAAAAAATGAAATCTTAGATTATTCAGGAGGTCATATTTGCTAACCTTGCTGTTTTGAAGATGGTGGTTTAAACACAGTGGTGATCTTTTCATACTGTAAACTTATTTCAAAACAAACAGACAAAGAAACAACCAACCCAACCTACTTATCTAATGGTGCTGTGTCTATATAATCTGGAGGGGAGAAATGTCTTTTATCTACATAAATTGTGAAAATAAAATACAAGCATGAATGATTAAAAACAAAAGCAAAAGAACATTTTTGAGTATTCATCTGATTAAATTGTAAAAGCATTAACTTTATCTTCTGCTAAAAACATTAACGCAATACCTTTGAAGAGTAATTGGTATAAAGAATATCCTCAAAGAGGAGGGTTTCCACATGCCTAGACTTTATTTTGCCCTCATTAAACTTTATTCTGAGTTGAATATTTCCTGTCCATCGCATAAGGATTATTCTTGCTCTACAAATATCTTAAACTTTGACTTTTATCACATTTTACTACATGATGCATTTTCTAGACGCGGATTAGCTAATGACAGACAAAGACAGACTTTTTGGCCCTTTAATGTTTATCAGGAGAAACAGGTAAGTTCTTTGAGCATTGATGGCTTTTAGCTATGTTAGAGCCAGCATGTACACTATAACTAAAATTCAGTACAACCATGGATTAAAGATTGAAGAGTGAAAAGAATGGAAAGTGGCCTTGTGCGGGACTGCCATCTACCTCTACATTTTTAGTGTCAAAAAACTTTGAAGAAATAATATTAAAAAAAACTGTTAGATTGTCATTGTATTCATTTCTAAATTACCCCCATCTTAAACTCTTTGTTTGCAACTTTGAACTGATAAGCTTTTTGAGATAGGATTTAGCTATATGTGCATCATAACATATCCCTGATCTTTAGCTAATCTAATTGGATAAAGTTGAAGATTGTTGTTTTTATTAATTTGTATCATAATCAAATAAACTCATGTTGTTATCTATGGACTGAATTTATTTCCTCATGAGCTCAAGATCAACCAGATGCTTAGAAGTCAAGATGTTGTCACAAAATGGAAGATATATTCAAATAAAGTCTAGACTTACTATCTCTCTTTTCCTCTCCCCCAGCATCCCCTTTTCCCCACCCCCATTATCTCATGAACTTTGCTTCTCACCATAAATTTGTCTGATGCTGACATTTTCAAGATAGTAAGTCTAGACTTTTGGAAACTCTAGAGACTAATGAAAAAGTCATTGAGGTGGTTCTTAAGTTTCTTGGCCTGTGTTCCCAGGGCACCTTTGACAATCAGTGTTACTTTAGTATTTCCCCTCCACATTTAGAGGTCTTCTCCATTAGCTTCTGCCTGAAGATAATCTTCAGGACAAGCGAATGTTTATGATAGGGATTTTGTGGCTGTATGACCCAGTAGGATGTTTCATTAACTACTCAAGGCCTCTCCAGTCCCAGTAAGTGTTAAGGATCTTTGTTTTTGCCATTCTTTGTGACGGTTCCTGCTTCTGGGTAGATGATACTGGCTACACAAAAATAAGTAGAGGATGGGGATTTGATTTTGCTTAGTGTTAAGCACTAAGCACTCACTAGTAGCAGATACCGTATGCAGTCTGCATGTGAGATATGATTTTTGCTATGAGAAGAATTTAAATAGTTTATTTTCTCAGACACCCCAACTTATTTGTTTAGAGACTCTTATGCAGCCATAACAAAGACTTCAGCAGACAGCAGAATTCCCTTTTTTTTTGATAGTTTACAGCTTGTAAGGTGATGATGAAGGAACAGAATCATACTTCAGAAGAGAGCAAGTATGGTAAGAGTGCAAGGAGTACAAGAAGGGGTCAGACCACTAGCAGACACCCATAAACCTCTGTGCAAGCTCATTAAAAATATTTTACATGTAAATGCATTTTATCACTTTCTGCTAATAAGCCTAAAGGAGATAAATATTTGAGGAATGTCACCTGTATTGCAAAGTAAGAATTTTGTCTGAGAGTTAGTGTTTTTGTAAGTCATACTTGCACTTCTGAAAGCCTTGATGAAATTCCCTTTTCTCTCAACTGTTATAATTAATGATGAAGCAATGAATACAGATGAACATCTTAAAAAGGCAATTAATCCAGGTGGCAGGCATTTTTGCAAAATCATTTATGACTGTGTTTTTGAGGAATTGAAAAAAGTGCTATAAATCGCAGGATTATTCTCAGTGTGGCAAAATCTTATTTCCATTAATGATCTTGAACTGATTTTTTAAATAGGAATTATTACAATAATGAAAATTTACATCCATTCTTAAAACTCCTAATTTCCAGTGAGTGTATGTTTAGAAATAACCTGAAATAAGATAATGTAAAGAAGTCTTATTTTCAAAGCCTCTCAGCTCAAGTAATTGAATAGTTTTATCAACCCTGCAATTAATGCAATTGCTTTTCTGTTGCTATGATGTATTGACTGTATTCAGCCTGTATTAAACATAGGAGGCTTTAGTGGATTTATAACGATTTTTTTGAGGCGTATTTGAGTGTCATTCTGTAATCCAGTCACTGGTGCAAAGAGATTTTGTTTACAGAGGTTCAGAAGTGCCTGACTCTACATCAACCTGCTGGCAGAAAATGCTGCATCAGCACAGCACTTCTTGACACTTGCTGAGCTGAGAGCTGAGCACTGTACACACTGAGAAACCTCACTGACATTAGCGACTCTCACTCAAGACATTGTGTAAAAGTAGTTTGTTTACTGTTTGGTGGATATTGATAATCACATCTGCTCTGTCTTGCCCCAAAGCTTCTTGTTTGCTGTTGTCATTTGTACCCACATGCAAAGTTGTGGTACAGCAGCAGTATATGATTTCATTGTCTCCTCACAACTGTGCCTTCTCTGCCCATAATTCAGCACACACAGCTGTATGTACTAGTCAGGGTTTTTTTTTTAATGCCCAAATGAATCAGCAAGGTTATTCCATGAAAAAATGGATGCCATCTCAGATGTGATTATAAACATGGTCCTACTTATGCACCATGAAAAAACATCAAAAGTCTTACATTTAATGATCATAGAAAATGTTTTGATTGTTATTCTAAGTTACTGGCCTGATAGTCACTTGGATTCAATTGCTGTAGTCCCTTTCACATCAGCATAGCCATGCTCACTTTTTCTCTGCTGTCAAACTTGCATTTGCTTTTTTGCCCAGTCAGCACTGGACTAAAAGAAACATATGTAATAGCTTTGATGCATCTATCTGTCTCAGTTTTCAACTTTCAGTCTTTTCTGATACATCAGTATCTGTTTTATATGGTATACTCATGTGCTTCATTGACCTTTCTTGGGAGGTTGATGAATGTGTTTTTAAGCATCCATAAGTGAATTGTAATATATGCTAAAATTATATATTTGCAATATTTCTGCCAAAATGAACTACAGTGGACGGCTTGTGTCCACATAGCGTTGGAATGTGCATGCTCATAAAATTTTACACCGGACATTTGACATCTTGCCAACATTCATTTGCTATCACATCACCATCATTTCCTACTTTAAACTTGTTAGTACCAAGTGCACATACAAGCATAGTTTTATTCTCCTTAGAATATTATATATTTAGAGAGGAAGGAAAGATGAGGCCAGAAAGAATATATAAACGTCTACTTAAAAAGTAATACTAATGTTTGGACTTATTTCATGCAGCACTAGACAACTGTATGAGACATATATATAAACAACTATAAGAAAACTTTCTGGTATTCTAGCTGTATGGGAAAAGCTAAGCATTCTAGGAACTTTTATTAAGCTGAAGAAAGTTTTTGCCCAGAAGAAGAGAGATCTATTTTGTCTTCATTAACATGTACGTAAGCTGTAGTCGAGGAAATCACAGTTCATCTGAAAAATATAATGAAATGAACTGTTTTTTTATGAAGAAAAAAAAAAGTGAACACCGTTTCTTCTTTTGGATAGGATTATAATTAGAGAATGTAAAGGAATATTGTAATGGTAAACTATATGTCTCCTTCTTGTGTTACGGATAACTTTTTATCTTCTGCATCAGAATAGGGTACCAAGATTTGATTTCATGTTAAATTTTGGCTAAGTTCTATAGTTTTACTTTGCCTGCTTGTGAGGACTAATTAGGAGACTATTTACTCTTGGTTTTGATTTCAATGCATTGGGTACCCTGGTCCTTTCTTCATAGTGCTGTTATATCTGAGAACAGAACACGCATTAGGTTCTGGCAATATAAAATCAATTAAATTACTATTTCTGTTATATATATATATTTATTTTTTTTTAATGACAAGACATTGCTATTCCAATTGACATTCCAAAATCGGTTGGTTTTTGTTTTAAAATGAAGTGTATACATGTACACTCCGAATCCGATTAAGTAGTTCCATATTCGAAAGAAAATATTACTATTGTGGTACATGTGGTAGATACACCACATAGTGCATACCCACACATTCACACCAGCAAAGCTTTATATAAACACAGGGTTCGACTCCTTCAGCTGGCAGGAGGATCAGGAGGTCTTCCCTAGAAATGCAGATCCTTGATGTCAAGATACCAAGATGACCTCTGAAGAAGATAGATGAAGATAGATGATCTTTGAAGAAGATAAGCTGTGATATGTGGGAAAGGAAAAATGGAATCAGAGAGGAAAGCATATTAAGCTAAGGATGATGAAGATTTTTCCCTTAGTTTGAATCAAAAAGAAAATACAGCAGGAGACAAATACAAGAGGGAATATAAGAGGAATGAATGACCTCAGAAGCTTGAGATTCTTCTCAAGTTATCCTAATTTTTGGACTTTACCTGAACCATTTAGGTTTTCATACTGATTTTCTACATTACGTCTGTATGAACTCACACTATAAGAAACAGAAGTACTTGAAAGAAAATGAACAAACAAGTCTGGTCCTTATTAGCAAAAGAAAACAAAGAACTAAAGCAAAATTAATCCCCTTTGTAAGCGTATAAAGTTAAGAGGCACAGCGTTATGAGACAAACAGCAGAACAATTGCATCTGAAGTCTGTAATAAGATTTACAGCATTATATTTTAAGGAGCTTAAACCCATATTTATGAATGCTTTGCCTTTTATTTGAATCTTGTGAAACAATATCATTTTCCAGGATTTCTCTTCTTTGGGACTAAAACCTATGGAAAATTAGAACTTGCACTGCAGATTGTTCAAGATTTCATTTTGACCTGTCTGTTACTGGAGTTTGCTGCTTAATTACATTTAGTTTGTGCCATTTAGTCAGTCTACTTCAAAGATAAATTTCATATGTTGTTTTATGAGAATATTCTGACATTGATCTATTTCTGCAAATGGAAATGCTTCTTAGAATGATCTTAGTATTTTGAGTCTTTGAGTAAGAGGCATGTGATATAGAAGTGGTTGGACACACAGAAATGGGCATTATTTAAAAAAAAAAATAGTGTAGGTTTTTTGGTGCTGTTCTTTCTTCCAAAGCTTATGAAGTTGATGAGAAAATGATACATTCCTTACAGCATCATATTTAGACAGAAGCTTCTCTCTACACATTGCTCCTAAAAAGTATAGACCTCACCCCTCCCTCAGCATTCAGAACAGCAGATTGATTGTGGCTTCACATTTGCAGCCCAATGAATTTCTGTAATAGAATAGCAGCCAGAGCAAATAGAGCATGGACAATCTATTATCGTTTATTACTGTGGAACACCAAGTGTTCTCATATTATCTCTTTCGGATTTTATTTTTAAATTAATAAAAAAATAGAATTCTGTCTAGAGTTGAGAATGACATGACTAAAATTCTAGGATTGAGAGAATGTGGCATATATCAGCATGTGAGAGGGTAAAAACCTGCTAAAACTCACACAGCCTAAAGCAACTTTAATTCTTGATCAAGAACTGATGTAAATGAAGTTGATATCTTTTTTCTTCAGTTTCTTTTAGTATATGAATAAAATCACTGTGGGCTGTAACTGTGGACTATTCTAACAGACAAACTGTAGTTAGGAATGCCATCTGCATTATGTGTATTTAGTATTTGGGTGGGTAACAGTAAATGTTATGTAACTGTTAAGTTTTGGATAAAAAACAGTGTCTTCCTATCCCCTGGATAAGCCCTCAGCCCCTGAGGTACTGAACACTCATTTTCTCTATTAACCATTCTGCCCATTACTTTAAACTAACAATTGCATCAGATAATATTTTTTAGCTTACGTATCCTAGAACTAGTAATCCCAAAAGATTAATAAGATAGCTAAAATTAATCAAGTTTAATCAAGGAAAAGGATTAACATTGTAATATTTTTATTCTTGTTGTCAATCAGTCAAAAGAATATGCAATGCAGAACCTAATCCAGAATGATGTAACATTTCTGCATTTCAAAACCTCCCTATGTTAAAAAATTGACATTAAATTTCTGAATATGTAAAACAGAATAAAAAATCAGTGTCCACTGCATTAATTCTATGCCCACTGTGTTTTAAAACAAGCTACAGTGAAAAATATAAAATAATATCAAATATAATGCATGAATAATCCAAACATGTGGCATGAATAAATTGATTAGAACCGGTCATTTAACGTGTAATTCATCTACAAAGAATTCCTGATGATGGAATTCCTTTCTGCACTGCCATTTTCAAAAAAAGCCGTGTTGATTAACAGAGATCCAAGACCATTCTTTTTCTGTCTTTTTACTTGATATTGTTTTGTTTTGTCAGAATAAATTTTCATACCTATCTTTGAAGTAAAGCGTTGACTCTGTCTTCTAGAGATCTTTAATCTTGCTCTGAACAGAAAGCTTGTTGTATTCCATTTAATCTTGCTAAGAATGAACCTTTCAAGGTCAACTGTTGTCCATTTGTAGCCATGGACAATAGAAATTAAATATAGGCTAGTTCACCTGTTACATTTTCCTACTAGAGGTAACTACTCCCTAAGCAGCTTTTTCTGCTTCCTGAAGCTCCTAATTTTGAATAATAACTAGCCTTTCAAAACAGATTTTCAGTGTATGCAAGACTAGAATTAAAAATATAAACAAGCAAATTGTTTTTAAGTTAAACACTGATTTTTAGTTGGTGTTTGTTTAAGTGTGTTATTTATGTTAATTTAAGGTTCTACATTTCTTTAGAGTACAATAGCATTGCAGGGAGTGAGGCCATATAGTGCAATAATTCTAGTAGTGAGTGGTCCATTATTCTGCTGGAAGAGGTGGGATATGCTGCTTCACCTCTCTGTCTTTGCTGTTTTATTCCCAGTCTTTGTCTTATCTGCTGAGAGTGTTTTCCAGTGTGCTTGTACAGCCATTCCAAATACTATTTATAATACAAATTTACGTTAACAGTACACTTAGTTACAGATCTCTCGTCCCTTTGGAATAAACATGCTTCTCCCTTTCAGTTCCAGTGAAGAGCAGAGATCTGAAAAGGCCCACATTAGCATGGTAATGTATTGTGCTTCTGACTTCTAGATAAATAATAAGTAAACAAACATGTCTTTGTCTGACAAGTTTTGTCTTGGGCACACCCACTTATCCTTCATCAGCCAAGATAAATTGCTTCAGAGGGAGGACTTCCATGTTCACTGAAGGAATGCAGAAATTCTGTTTTGTACAGTCTTGGCGTCCTTCCTTTGTTATCAATTCCGCGTCCTTTTTTCTTTTTTTTGTTTTGAAGCTCTGCTTGGCAAAAGAGGTGATAAATATTAAGGCTGTGCATGGCTTCTTAAGAATGATTTGGGATTTTTATTTTGTTTTGCCTTAAATATTCTTTGTTTCTGCTATTTTTACCTCAGAATTATCCCTCATCCAAGCAGTATATTTTTAGCTCATCCTGATAGTTGGAAAGTTTTTTTTATTAATTGGAGAGAGATTAATTTTGGCTTTCTTCTTTTCCAGTACTGTTGTAATACTGCCAGCACTGAGAAACACAAACTTAGAGCAAATCCTGCAAATATTATATGGAAGGTATAGAATTTATATTTTGAAAGTATTATAATGAATCCCCTGCCATAAACAGCAAGAGTTCTTTTATGCTTTAGAATGTGTATCTTAAGTTGGACTTCATGAAGAAAGATCCCAAGTCTTTGTTTGTAGTGTCATAGGATTCTGTAGTTAGGCTGCGGCTGATACAGTTTCTGTACCATGGCTGACAATGCAAATGTGTTTCTGGCATGGCTTGAATTAGATAAGAATTTCCATTTTTCCTCTTGTAAACATTTATGGTAGTTATTGACACATACTTGAAAGGCCAAGATTTTGACTTTTAACTAGGGGCATATAGATAGATATATGTGTGCCTCTAGCTGTACACTCCATTTTTGAGCTCAGGTTCCCTTTCCCACTGTTCTAAAAAAAATAAAAAAATGTGTAATGAACTTTTGCACATAAACTATTCCATAATTCCCTATGTTTTGTTTGCCTGGGTTTTAAATAGCCTAAATCACCGTTTCTCCTACATGTGTGAGGGTAGTGTACCGATCCTTCAGTCATTTTCTGCAATCACCCAGAGCTCAGTAGGGGAGCAGTGGGAAAGCATACGGAGCATGCAATAAAAGGAACAGTCCGAGCACAGTGCAAAAGGAAAAAGAGTAGTTTTCATATTCGGAAGGTCCATAAATTATTGTAGCCCTTGGATCAAATATTTGTGTGGAATTGCTGGGCCACTTAAGCAGCTACTCATGTAGATGCTCAAACAATCAAGCTATCATTTTATCTGATATTTGAACTTACTTCCAAGAAGGAAAGGCCTTGATAAGCATACCTGTACTTTCAAAGAAGGGTAGATTCTCACATACACCATCCTTCTCCACACAGACGTTTCCTTAATGGCATACTGTGAGCTTTGCAGATAGAAGCAAAACATTTGAGTCTTGATGACTGCTAATTTTATGGGAAAAAAAAGCCTATGAGCAACAAAGAAATGTTCCTTGTAGGTTACTCCTTTTTTTCTTTCTTTTTGTGTTGTTTTTTGTTTGTTTGTTTTTATGTTAACCTGTAATGCAGCAGGAGCACTGTGTTTTTCCCTTGTGAAGTGAGCACTGCAGAGATCATGGGATCCTCCAGAGCCGCAAAGCCATCCTCATGGGGATCTACATTTCAGGGCTTCTGCACCTCAGTCTTCTCCCTTTCAGTTTCTCAAACACAAGGAAGAGGGATGGGTTTGCTCAGCTATAGTAGTTTGCTAGTAGCTTAATTAATCTTCAGCTGCATTCACTTTTTGGCAGCCTTCCAGTGGAGTTCAGCAAGGAAGGTGGCTATCACTCATGCCAGTACCTGCCTTCTTCCTCTTCCAGAACTGGGGAGGTTTCTGTCCGGATTCAGGAGTGGCAGTGGCAGCCATTGGTCCTCTATGAACGTACCTGAATGCAGGGTGGCCTTCAGACACAAAATTTTGTGGTCTGCCTTTGTTTAACACACTGTGTTAAACTCCGTTTTTCTTCTAACCCAGACTCCTCTCTGTAATTGCCCACGGTGTTTTATCTCCTCAATCTTGGCCTTTCTCCATGCCTTTATTTAAATTCAGCTTTTAAATTTTCCCTGCACTTTTCCTTTCCAATTCCTGATTGCAACTGTTATGATCAGCTGCTTCTTTGTTCTTCCTCTGATCCTTTCACTACCCTGCTGAGTTGAGGTCCCTCTTTCTTCAGCCCCATGTGACCCGAGTGGGTGAGCAGAGAGCAGATGACAGAATTTGCAGGTGTCTCCCTCCTTTTGCTTTTGACATCCTGTCATTTACTATATCCTTATGTCTAGGGGGAGGGGTGTGTATTTCTTGGAGTTGTGCAATGCTTTTCTAGGTTAGCATTGAGCAATCTTAATTATTTCAGAGGCAGTTTTTATATAAGGATGTACTTTGTAAGGATAAAGACTTTCAAGTGTTTTCCCTTTAAAAACAGTTGAATGCAGTAAAATGGAGAAGGCAGTGAAGCAGCAGTATCATTGTAAAGCATGTCAGCAGCTACTGTAAGCCATGAGGACATAGTAGTTTGCAATAGATCAAAAATGCCGAGCAGAAAATATAAAAGTAAAAATAGCAAGATTCATTGCTACATGTTCCTTTTCATCTTGGGAAATGACATGCGTTGAAGGTTTGGTCTCCCCCCACAGGCACTTGCCTCCTGGTGGGGTGAGGCATGTCTGTTTGCAGAAGTGTGATGTGAGTGACTTGTGTGTGAACTTCTTGTTTGCCCTCTCATTTGTTTACAGAAACTGGGATCATTTCCCACAATGAGTGGAGTATTCCTCCTGTACATCCTTTGCATGTCTCGTTGTGCCTGGTGGGCATCTTTCATACATACCATTAATTAAATTTCCAGAATGGGAAGGGTAAAGAAAAGGTAATCTGTGCCGTAATGGAGGCAGGTATGAATTAAGAATACTAATATATATTAAGTGTGAACTTAAATCTAATATTTATTTATTTGCTGTTCAATTTCTTTCTCAGTATTCTAGTGTGTTTTTTGTTATACAACTCATTTTGCTTTTTATGTTTGGTGGCACCCCCCAAAAGCTAACCATTGTTCTTAATTACTTTGCCCTGTTCTGGGAGAACTCAGTAAGTAAAAACGTCCAAAACTGTAGTCTTTGTGGATAGCATTAGAGATATTATTTCCTTGGAATACTTCAACAGGGCCTTGCCTTAAGGGAAATCATCTTTTTCTTTAATTGTTTTCACTGTTTTAAACATTTCTGAGGATTAGAAGTGAGATCAGCTGAACACACAGTATGTATTTGGGGAAAGGAAGGATGGATACTAAATGTAATAGCATCCACATTCCTCATTATGAATTTCACACTGTATGTAAAAAGGGCAACTATTGCTAACAGATCATCAAAAGAAGACTCCATTTTGTTTTTCTGTTTTAAATACACCAAACTCATAACAAATGTGTGAACATCTGTGATGAAAAAGCAATAGAAAATAAATGCTGGAAAGCGAATTTTTAGTATTTTAATGCTCACTGCTCACAATGGTGGTTGATGACCAATATTATAGTTCATAATTTGTGGTGAAATAAGAACCCAAACTGAATTATAAAAAAAATGGAAATATTTGACTTGTTTGGTTTTTTTTTTTTTTTGTTTTGTTTTTTAAAAAAGCTTGCTTTTAAGCTTGCTTCATTACAAGACTAAATGGACTAATTATCATTTGCTTGTTATAAATGATAGAAGTGTTCAGGTTTCTTTCACTTGTTGTATGTTCTTAACATCAGTGGAAATTACTCATATTAAGATATTTGAAAAAGAGGCCAAAAGGCATCGTTGTGCAACATTGTTTGTGAACTGATTTGCAGACAGATGTAAGATTCAGTTCTGACAGAACCAGAATTCGCCGAGACACACCATCTTCTCTCAGCATCTTTGTAGGAAGAAAGGTTTTTTACTACAAACAAATTTATTTCCAGGCATCCCAGATTGTTTAAATCGTATTTCAATGTGTGTGAAGCTTTTGAAACAGAGCTGGCATCCCTCCTGGGAAACTGAAAAAGTTTGAGCACCTTTGTGCTGTTGCTTGGTTTGCTTTTTAAAGTAGTGCTCTGATAAATCACCTTTTTTTTTATATTAAACCAGAGGTGGCCAAACCAACTCGGTTATCTTTACAATGGGACAAAGCATTTGACCAACCGAGGAAGGTGACAGAGTGAATGCTTAAGCCAACCTGTCTAATAAGGGAGTCTGTAACAGTTCTCCCTGTCACAGAAGGCTCTTTTACATGCTCTATTTATAATGTCCTGTTGCCATTTTATTGTGCCTTTAACAGCTATGCAAGGATGATTAAAAACAGTCCCCAAGTTTCCTGTGTCACTTTTCACTCATCATCGCTGCTATGAATGGTGATAGTTTAAAGCTCCCCATGCCCATTAGCTAATGTTTGGGAGAACATAATATTGGCCTCTTTCTTCTTATTACAAATGTCACAAATCTGTATTATTAATTTTCATTGTCAGGCTTATGGGAAGGATCCAAATCTGGAAATTTAAATAACAATTTATCTTCCTTGTTTTCTGGTCTTCAAATTCCTCTGCGCAAAATTCTATTTGACACAGCATAACTCTAGCATTAGGTTCCCTGCCTTTGCCTAGCAACACAAATAGGTTTTACACTTTCCAGGCTTCTCCTGTTAACTTCTGAAGCTGATTGTTGCCACTGGTGTATCTTTGTTTGCTATTTATTTGTTACTAGGTGTCACAGCTCTGGATAGGCTCCCCTGGCTGGATGCTCCCCAAGCTCTGGCTTGGGGTCCCACCACCCTGGGGCTGTGTGCTCTCAATCTTCCTGACTTTGAGCAGAACCAGGCTACCTTTGGCTCTCTGCTTCTACATGCTTGCTGAAGATGTGCTCTCCTAATTCCTCAGACCTTCTCAGTGTCACTTATTCTGTATTTGTTCTGGCTCTCCAGGAAAATCCTCATGCCCAAAGCATTGCACTCTACTTCTTCAGACTGAGATGGAAATTCTCACTCCAAACTTTTGACGTTGCAAGAAATATAATGAATCCAATAGAAAGAAATGTCCTTCTGCCTTATTCACACTATTCTCTTTCCAGATTAGGAGTAAAGCCTTCAGAGAAGGTTTTTCTTCAGAAACTTGCAACCTATTTTTTGCTGCCAGTCCACTCCTTTCCACCTTTGCCATTATACGGTTAGGAAAGTTCATTCTTTGGCCTTAAGCCTGAGCCTTTGTTCATCTCACTCCTACTTCTTGTCTCATCTGTCTTCTTGACTCACCCTATTTTCATGGCTTTTAAAAAGTGTTTAATACTGTGCTCCCTTCAGATTGCCCCAGGAGGGTGGTTCTCCCTTCTCAGGCAATCCTTGGGAAACTCGCTGCCCAGCTCAGCACATTCTTGAAGTGTTAGCAACATCTCTGCTTGTCCTGTAGTTTCTCTCAAACAGAAGCTGTCAGAGGACAGTGTCCTCATCACATTTACTTAGGGTGTGAAATGGAGGGGAAAGAGTGAGGATGTAGTTCGCTGCAAAAGGAGCTGCTAGCTGATGTGGAGGTGAGGCACAGGGCCTCAGCAGGATCAGCTTTTGTACACAGCATGTTTTCACTGCTGGCTGCTGTAGGCTCTGCAGCAGTTAGCATACTTGGCCTTCCAAGCAGCATCCATCCTGTGTGCCCAGTCCTGAGACCCCAGCTGCCCACGGTTGCTGTTGCAGCCAAGCTCTGCACCCTGGTGAATCGTACTTAGTCCAGGGAGCGACTTCCTGAAGGCATAGGGTCACCAGCACCTGCACAGGAGCTGCATGTCTCGGGGATGGGCTGAGCTCCAGATTTTCACAGGATGTGTGAAACAGCTGCTCCAGATGACTCAGAAGAAAAAAAAAAAGTGGCAGCAGATAAGGCTGCTCCAAAGTGCTGGTTTCTCATGCATTCGTGCACTTAGAACCACACCTCAGATTTGTCATTTAAGAGCTACTGCCAGCACATTCTGCAGCTGACTGGTGCCGGCTGTTGTGGGAGCGCTTGAGCTCTACTGGAGCCCCTCCTTTTGTTGCTCAAAGAGGCTGTTGCCTGTTCCACCCACCCGCATGCAGACCATGTTCCAACAGGGATGAGGTGGAATGAAAATGTGCTCAGCTATCAGCAAGGAACTGGTGGTTATTGTGGTTCACAGCCTATATGCTTCCAGTAGGGCTTTAATTAATTTCAGGAACATGAATGAAAAATGCATCCAGGGGGTTTTTCACAAGGTACAAGTGCCTCCCGATTTTGTTGATTTTTTTTTTTACCTGTTGTACAGATTCCATAAATATGTGGTTGTTCCCTGTATGGACAAAAAGAAAGTACTTGATGGAGGATGGCTTCTTAGTGCACATGCCTCAGTTATGCAGATAGTCATGAATCAGTTGCAGTCTGTATTGGATAAATAATATACTGTTAATGAAATTGGTTTGGTGAAACAAAACTTTTTAAATGGTTAATAGAAAGATACTACAGGTTTTTGTATTAAAAAAAAGATATTAAAAGGAAGAATGACCATGACTTACTTTTGTCGGTGGTGTTATTATAGGAATGAGAGCCTTCATTCCTGGAAGTGCTAGGGTGTTTTTTGTTGGCTGAATGTTGCCCATCATAGTAGTCTGTTTATCATCTGAACTGCTCTGTGAAAATGGAATTCATGTTTCCAGCCAAAAACATATTAATTTTTACTTTGCATTGCTGTTGTATAACAGATGATTGTGAACTGAAATGCTCAGTGTTCCAATGTGATTCAGTGGCTCATAAAACCGAATAACATTTTTCCTTCAGATCGTGCTTTGATTCTATCTGGGGATGAATAAAACTGTTGAATTAAAGAATACAAATATTTGAATTGTGAAAATCTGTTGGGATTTTTAAATATATTCTTAAAATTCATTTGTCTGAGGCTTGTCTTGTAGTAGGAAGTATCAGAAATCTTGCAGAAGAACAGTGTGCAATGCCTGAAATTTTTATGGAAAAGCAACAGTTTGGTGAACATCAAAATAAGAAATACAGCCTGCAAGTTGTCTGAGATTTCAACTACTGTGTGTTTTAATTGGAAGAAACATAAAGTATCTCTCTGACAAACTGTTATTTCCTCATGGGTTTGGCATCAATGGGAACTTGGTTACTTTGGAAATATCTTATAGCGCTTATTGAGAGATAAGATGTCTAGTTCATTGAGTGTCTGTCCCTATTACTTGTGTGACAGACACACACTCAAAAGACATGGGTCCAGTTTTGCAGAATTCACACTAGGGGCCTCTTTGATTTCAGCCAGTATGATCCATCATACTTTTGGAAATTCTAGCATGGGCCTTCAGCTGCTTCTATACCTATACTGGAAGTAGGATAAAATCATGGACTCTGTTAATTAGGTCTTGGTGATAAACATTTGCACCAAATCCCCTCAGTCTTATCTCAGTCTGATTCCTTTTAAGAACCAAGGCTTGTCATGGCACTCTGCTTGGAGTAGATGAAATCTTCCTGAGTTAGGAGGGATCTTAATCATGTGTCAAGGTATTTGAGAGATCTGGAGAGACACACAAGGTTCTGGAGCTGCATGGGCTCCTAAAGGATGTCTGAAGCAAAGAATAGGCAGTATTCCAAGCAGGTGCTCAGAGGATGTGACAAAGGAGGCAGCTACAAGCCAGTTTGGTGCTCAGGTTAAGAGTTTTCATTCCAGACAATCTCTATTTATTCAAGCATAATAGAAAAACTCCATTACTGGATCTTAACTATTCAGCTGTGGTGTATTTTTAGGTTAATATACACTTTACTGTGGTTGAAAGCAGGAAACTCAGAACACTTCTATCTTATAAGTACACAAAAGTGTATTATGTATACAAAGAATATACAATTTTGAAAGGGCTCTTAGGCCTGCTTGTAACGTTTACCTAAAGAGTATTGCCATTCTCAGTGTATTAATAATATTTGCCTGAAAAAGAGATGCCATCCCTTGGATTTTCTTCTCTGCGAAGCTGCATTTTTTGCTCTGCATATCTAGTAGCACAAAGCCTGTTTTTCTACAAGTTGCTCTGTTTTCAAAGATAATAGGTAGATGTTCGAGTTCCAGCTTTTCTCCCCAGTATTACGTGTGTGGCTCTATTTGCATTCTCTCAGCTTATGTTTTCTCAGATGCAGAAAATTATGTAATTAGTTGTGGGGTCTCATAGCATCATTTCAGAGATGTTTCCCATTTAAATTAAAGGCCTGTTCTTCTACCCAATCAGTAATTGTCTAGATCTTTTAAGATCTCCTTCAGCTTGATTTAATTGTTAAACATTAATTTAGTGGGAAAAAGGCTTCAAAGGGGAAAAAAAGAACTGCTGGAGGGGCAAAATATTAATAGGTGCTTAAAAGAAAAACTGTAATTCTTCCCTTTCTAAGCTTGCAGCCCTTCAGGCCTAGTAGAAAAGAAACAGTTGACTGTATTACAGGATTATATTGGTTTCATTGACTTAAAATGAACTGAAAGCAGCTGTAGGGAGATTTACCTCAAGTCTTTATTATTAGCCATATGAGGCAGAAAGAAAAACAATGTTTTGTTTGAATCAGAAAATACAATTTTCAATGGTGGTTTAGAAGAGGTTATCTAAAGAGTGCATTACTTTTCAATAGGGAAAAAGGTGAGTAGAAAAATTCTGTTTTGCCAGCATTATATTCCATAGAAGAGATTTCAGCCAAGAGGAAAAAAAAAAAAAGAAAAAAAAAAGCTGTCTTTCACTTGTAGGATCTTTGTTTTCTTTTATTTATGATGGATAATCTTTGAGTATGGTTTACTTGATGTCTCTTTTACTTACTAATGACAGTAATACTTCACTTCTTTGGATACTTCTACCATGCAAATGTAATGAAGATCAAAAAAGTGCTGCTTTTTAATGAAGAAAATTCTTCAAAAGTCTGCATCAGCATGGGTTTCCCTTTAAGATTTCTACTCTCAGCTGTGAAAAAACTTGATTGAGAAAGAATTGTTGTTTTTTTTTTTAATGAAAGAAGTTTGGAATACAAATTTAGAATCTCTTTTAAAGATACAGAATATTTTCTTATACTGAAGCTCTTAAAATATTTGGCATCATTTTAGGTATCATAGACTTTGTTGGAAACCATACATATCATTAAAATATTTCAGGTTTCTAAACTATGTTTAATTATCTATGTAAATCAGTTCCTTCTCAAAGGAGGGTCTTCAGAGAGAGATGTGGTTATTACTATCTGCAGCTTTTTAGCTTTGGAAAATATACTGTTGCATTCTTACATTCTGTGTATGCAGTTGTGCACTTTGAGAGTTCTCTTACACTTCATATTGACTTCATATTTTTATATAATTTTTCATAAATTTTCTGCTGGGACAGTGACTTTTTGAGATACCGTAATTGGTGACTGTAGAACCTGCAGCAGTGTCCTCTTAATTAGCAATTTTGATTTTCTCATGATTACATTCATGATGTTATACACTTCTTGAATGGTCAGTCATTTTTTTCCTTTTTTTTCTTACAACATTAACTAACAGATCATCTTTCTATGGATGTGTAGCACTTCTTGCAAGCTACAAGTTGGTGGACCTCATTTCTTGATCTTAAATTAGGGTAAATTTACTTTGTGAAATAAAAGCGTTTTTTTTTTTCACCCCAAAGTACTGGTAAGGCATATCAGCCTGACTTCAGTTAACACGGCAAATATTTTTCAGCCTTCAGAAATTGAATTACTGCTACCGTAGTTGTACAGAAAAATACTTGCTGTTTATACTCTGCTTTAATGTGTAGGTTTCAAGAGACTTGTGCAGGTTTAGTATCTTCTCTTTTCATTTTTTACAGCTGAGGAAATTTTGATTGAGAGAGTAAGCAGCTTGCCCCAGCTCTCCAGGTAAGCCAGTGACAGAATCAGTGCTGAACTCTGAATTCCTCTCCCATTTCTCACACTACGTAGATCCATGGCTGGGAAGGTGACCATTGTTCTGACATTGAGAGGATAGTTTCTTCTTGTAGTCCCACGCCCAGTTTACTCCCCCAGCAAGAAATCCTGGTATTCTTTACCTCTACAGTTTCCAGGAATGTTTTCATCCCCTAGGATAGCAGCAGAAAGTTTTATTTTCAGTATTACCCCCTAATATGCCCAGGTACCTGCCCCTATATGTAGGAAGAGAATGGTTTTATTCGGCTGTATGTGTTTCATGCTCAAAAGTATTCATTTTTAATTGAAACTTCCAAAAGATACGAATTCAACGAAGGTATTTGATATATTTGCTGTAGACATGCTGTCAGATTTGATAAACACTATCTCAAATATTAGCGGAGGTGGGAAGTGGAGGGTGGATAAGAGTGACCTGAAACAGATCTGAGTCATTTGCACAACTACATGTGTAATTAGTTGGTATGTGCATGCAATTACAGTGCTGTAATTGCACATGTGAAGTACTTTTAGTTATGTATTGCTAGTCTGTTAATCTGCTGACGAGAACATAAATATTGAACAAAATTAATCATGTATGCAAAGAAATTTTGTTTCATTCACATACTCAAAAAAGGGAAGGTAGCCTGTATATTTGTGAATTTCTCTTGTTGCTCGGGACGAAGTTGTTGTTACTTGTAGGTCATGAGCAATCTTTGTTCTTGGAAGTGACTTCCAATTATCTGTATATAGGATGTGCAGGACATTCTGCTTCCTTGCACAGTGTTTTCTGTTCAGAATTGTGAGGGACTTATGCTCATTCCATACATTGGTTGTGATCAACAGGAGGTACAAATTAGTGGAAAATTATCATATCTACCAGGCATTTCAGGGCAGTAGCATAGAATAAGGAGAGGCACATTTCCCTAAATGAATACATGTTCATTCAGTAGGTTATTTCACTTAAACAGCATTAAATGTAATCCTCTTTGAATCTCAGTGGCCTCCTCCTACTCTTTTTCTGTCAGTCTTCATCTCCTGCAAAAGCGTGAATTCAGCTTTCAAAAGAATGGTAGTTGAGCTAAATCACTGTGGAGTTTTCTTTAAGGAATACAAGAGGGATTCTATAGAACTAGCATGAAATAGCTCAAGGTCAGTTGCTCCTTATACTTTACATCATAATTAAAGTATTCACATTTAGTTTGGTCTCTACTAATTCAAATTTTCTTTTCTCTTTTTTTAATCCTTTCTCTCTTTTCTTTTTTTCCCCTTGTTTCTCTTTTACTTATTTTCCTTTTAAGATGGAAAAGCATTTGTCTCAGTAATATAACATCATCATTTCTTTTTATGCTAATTTGATTTTCAGACAAGCCAAATCACACTGCTGGACCTTGTAATTTGCTGCACACCAGCTTTGCAGAATATAATGGAGTGGGACAGTATTCTTTTTGATGTGGTTAATCTCTGTTATACTTGTGCCTCTCCTGAAAACTGCACTGTGTCAGAGAGTTTTTTGTAGCCAATGGTGACAGGAAGATCAACAGAGAGAGGTTGCTCCATTAACCTCTGAAGTAATGAAGTTGCATTTCAGGCAGTCAACACTCACGCTGCCAATTTATTATCATTTAAGAGGAAGTGAAACTACTTCAAGCCACTCCAGTGTCCACATTTTGATAAATACACAGATTGTTAATGTTCTAATGCTAACAATCAGCCTCTAGGGGACCTCTAATGGTGAAGGATGCTGTGGCTGTGTGTCTCCTTTTCTTGGTCAGCACCAAGAAAACATGCTAGGCCTATTTCTTCCTTTTTTTTTTTATACCAAATATTCAGATGTAGCTTTACTGATAGTACCACCTTTATCTGTCCACCGTGGAAATGCTGAAGGTAGATAAATCCTTTGAAAGCTAATTTATGTGAACTTTCAAGGAAATCAAATTCAGATCTCCAGATTCTAGTTCATTCTAGTTTCCCAGCCGATAACACGTTTATAAGGGGATTACTTTCCATCTTCTAAACAGAAATAACCAAAATCTTGGGAACATGTTTAAACCCTGAATTTGTTAAAATATTGCAGGATTGTCTGACCTTGTAAGTTTTTCATGACCAATAGTCAAATCCTGTGAGAATGGCTTTCTGAGGAAGCAATAACACTGGTCTCCCCCGCCTCAGCAGTAAAACAGGCTTGTAAAAGAAAACACTGCAGAACGGGCATGACCATACCCCCATTCTTCCCCAGTTCTGCTCCTAGGCATGGTCTTTGGCACGTATTTTTTCCTGCTAAAGGTAGTGTAATTTACATGTCTGGCTTTCCATAAGTAGTGAAAACACTTTTTATATATAAAAGTCCAGGTGGTTACATAGCCGTATCATACATTCCTGTTCTCCCAGGGTGACATAAATAGTTATTTATCCACAGTATTTTAGAGACACAGAATCAAGGTGGTCAGCTAAGTGCAGCATGTCCCTGCTGGTGCCTTGGAGGGTTTCTGGTCTGCTCATGCTTCTGTTGAGGGCCAAGTTTTGCCTACAGATGGGTCTCTGAGTGCTCGCTTCCTGCGACTGTTTTGACACAGCTCCACTGAAGTAATTTGAAAGACTGTCTTCTGCAGGCTTTGGGTGGATCCATTTAGTGCCTTTAATCTGTAAAGAAAAAGCACACAGTAAAGGAAGGGGAATGTTACCTGCATTTTATAAAAGGATACTGTTTATAAAGGAAATACTCCAACATGGATCCGTGCCCATTGTGTGAGATGACTGCTTTCTACCCTCTCCTGTCAGCAGTCTGAGTTGCATTTCCCTCCCTCGAGCTGTGACCCTTCCTGCTGTGTAGCAGATGCTATGTGTCAGGAAGGCATCTCCGTGCCTGCGATTCTCCTTGTGGGGAGGTGGCTGTGCGGTGTGGGCCCCGTGCAGACCTCTATCGAGGGCAGGAATGGGGGCTGTGGGCAGGGCAGCTCCTCACCACCAGCTCTGCACCTGGCAGGCAGCAGCCTGAGCCCCGTGTCCATGCTGCAGCAGTGGTGCTGTGCAGCCTGCCAGGCCTTCTTACAGGCTTGGTGCCAGAACGAGGACCGCAGGCATCTTGCACGTGTGCCGCAAAGCTGTGCTGAGAAATGCAGCTTGCAGAGCTTACGGTAGTTTCTCCCCCTCCCTCTCTCCCCAAGCCCCAATGACTCATTATTCTCTGTCCAGAGACAACAGGTATCTCAGCACTCTCCCTTTTGTATTTAGGCAGGCGGGTTTAGAAAGAGCCCCCCGCCAGGCCCATGCATGGGATTCTGCAGGGTGCCTGGCGTGACACAGGGGATCGCTTTTTCAGCTGTGCTCAGATGGGAGCGGGGCAGAGCCGTGCTGCCAAGCTGAGTGCAGCTGATGGTCTGGAAGGACGATCAGGGCAGGAGCACAGCCAGACTCACTGCAGAAATACTCCTGGGACGTGGGGGCTGGGGCGGGGGGCTGCCACCTGCAATGCCTGTAGAGCTCCGGAGCACTCATGTCTACCTGTGTGGGGCTCGGGGTTTTGTAAGGACGTGTTGTAGAGGAATCAGAAGGGCTGTCAAGAAATCTACAGCAGTGCTAAAACTAAAGAAACATGGGCAGCTCTCATGGCCAGGACTGTTTCAACACTCTCTCACTTTGCCCTCTCACTCCCTTGCTTATTCAACGTGAATAGCGTTCATAAAGCAGCCCAAATGCATTGTGTGTATAGAAGAAGAGAGCTGAGGCACACGTGTGTGTCACTGTAGAATCATTTTATTGGCATCACGGTCAAATTTTCAGGTAGTGGAGAGGTTTTCTTTTAGCATAAAATTAATTGTTTTCAAAAACGTGAGATAAGATTAGGCAACACTGAATTTTAATTTGTGAATCCACAGTATGTTATTGCTTTGAGTCTGTCGTCTTTTTATGTGATTTAAATAAGCAGTTTACTAATCTTAGCTTCTTCCCTTCTGTGTTTAGCCAAAGTGAACTGTTAAAGAATGTGACATATATTATTTCATTGGCATTGACTCACAACTGAGTCAGTGAACTTCTTTGCACTTACCACTAAAATTGGATTCTAACTTCCAAAAATTTATGACAATTGCTCCTTCTTGTGGCTTGAATGTTGACACATAATTAATTTAGGATTTCTTCTTGAGATTTCCTGTCTACGTTTGTACCTGTCACAAAAATATCCTTGGAAGTTTACCTAACAGCTGGAACACCGCAAGAGTCAATTGAAATTTGGCAAAGAGATTTACTGGGGCCAACGGAAGTGCTCAGAGCAGGATGGCATAAATATGCAAAAAGAGACTTTTTTTCCCCCCAGCAGTTTTAAAGGATTCTATACAGGCTGATAATGGCATAATACTGAAAATGCTGACACTGTGTCAGCTCGTAACAGCAGCACAGAAAAAGGATTCCAAAAGCATGCACTGACATTTTGTTGAATTATGCACAGAATGGAAATACGTCTGTTGCCTTCCCTCAGCCCCAGCTGCCCTACAAGTTTCAGCTCATTCTTTTGAGAAACCAGATATTTTTCATGGGAATTTCCCACAAACTGGTTTTGAAATCTCTTGAATTCTCTCTTGAAAGCAACCCTAACTGTATAGTTAACATCAGGATGTAAATGAGCTGATACTCTTCAGGAAGGAGATGTTGAAATTGCTCTGCATGGTTCTCCAAAACTTTGCTTTATTTGCAGCAGCAAACAATATTTTAAATATGTAGGAAAGAAACGGGTATCTAAACACAAAGCCACTGTAAGTCCTGTACCAGATCAAAGTTTGCCCATATCTCTGCTGTTCCATGCATTCTGGTAAGCCACTGACAAAGAATGAAGAGTAGAGGAAAGGGAAATAGAGGGTGATGAGAATGATAGAGATTTACAATTGTTTCTACATGAACAGAGACGATTACAATATAATTCTTCATCTCAGAAAAAAAAAAAAATATGAAAACTCTCTAAAATTTTCAGTGGTCTGGTAGGTGTGAATGTGAGATGATTGGTAGATTTTTCCACATCTTGCACATGGATGTGGCAGATGTGAGTTGCTCCTGATCCACACTTTGAACTTCAGAAGAGATTTGAATTAGAAATGACTACTGGGGCAAGGTGCATTTTCTGTGAGCCTACAAAACAATTTCTGCCTGTTATCTTGTCAGTTCCTAATATTGGAAGATAACTAAGGGAATTAAAACTAAAATTTCATTTGATGAAATGAAAGTAAAGATCTCAAAACGTTGGCATAAGATCTTGCAAAGGTCTTCATCCTTTCTCTCTCTCCCTTTCTAAAATCCTGTGTCTGTGAATTCAGTGCCTAGAATGAGAAAATCACTGAAGGGTTTTATTTTGTTTGTTTTTCTGTGTATTGCTGTTGTTGTTTTTACATGATCTCTGTAACAAAAGCTGTTCCTGGCTCAATTAATTGTTTTTTTCTCAACGAGCAATTGATAAACTACAGTTGGGATATACGCTACAAGAACTGGCTTGTTTAAAAGCACAAGTAGTTTTGACCAAAAAGAAAAAATAAATAAATAAATAAGGTGTAATTTAATTTGTGCAATTGTTTGTAACAAGATTTTCACATAAAAAAAAAAAAAAATGCATGGAAACCACTTTCTCTGATTTAACCCTCACGATTTATATTCAATATTTGCAAAACTTGACTTCATTTGAGTATGAAATCATGGTCCAGCCATGCTTTTTGCTGATTTTCCTGCATTGTTGTGTTATGTTCTGCTGTTCTATATAGAAAACCTTGTTCCTCATTTCCAAGGTGTACGAATATGAATGTGAAGTTGGCAGACTCAATCAGTGGCCATTACAGTGGTGATCTGTATTACATCTTTAAATTCAGGTAGTAAGTGAGGAAAAATGTGCAATCATAAAAAAAAAAAACAAAAAACCTACATTAGAATGAAATGGGCTGGATAATTTTATTTGTGCTTTGATTACTTCATGAGAAATTAAGATGTCGGTTTTCCTTTCTTTAATTTAAGCATCAAGTAAGAACAAAATTTCTTGGAAGTAATCCTGAAAATATTTGTCTTTCTTATAATTTTTTTATTTATTTCAATAGAAAACAAAAAAATTAAGTGCTTGGTCTGTTTCCACTTCCTCTAAAATTAATGGTGTAATGAACTAAGTATGGACAGTCATCATTGTTCTTATTTTCCAAGTTTTTTATATGAGCTAAGTTCCATTCTGGTCTTTCCTTTTTCCTCAGAGGGTTTGACACACTTGTGCGTGCACGACAAGAGTATCTTTGGTTTTGTTTTCGTGTATCTAATTAGCAACAGGTTGACCTCAGAAATGCCTTTGTGAATTATTCCTCTGTTTTATCTTGTTCCAACCAACAGAACTGCAATATGCAGGTAAAGTAGATGGTGATGATAACGCACAATTACTACCTAAAGCCCAATGGGTTGGTCAGGTTGACAACAGAGACTATGGAGAGAAGAATGAAAAAGTGTAGGGAGACATAAAGCTTAAGCAAACACAAAACTGGAGATCAAAGAAAAATAAGAAAGTCTGCCTACAGTTGTACAGGAAGAAGAGATTGAGAGGGGAAAGAAAATGGATGTGAGGAAAATGGTGTTCTCTAGAAAGAAAATATAAATAGATGTTGTATTACTGATTGATTGTAGTGATTATTTGTGTTC